>NC_081313.1:139209373-139306873 GCF_026419965.1 Kogia breviceps
GGAGGGGAGTGTGGGGGAGAATGGCTACATGTCTATGTATGGTTGAGTTGCTTTGCTGTGCACCTGAAACCATCACAACATTGTTAATCAGATTTACCCCAATATAAAATAAAAAGTTTTTTTAAAAAAAAAAAAAAAAAGAAAGGGCAAGACATGTTTTCTGCCCTGGGGAACAAAACTCCCTAAAGCAGCACACTGTTCTCTTCACAGACCACTTGCCTGTCCTTTACATATGGCACAGAAAAAAGGGCAAAGAGTTTGGGGTCAAAGAGTTGGGTTCAAGCTCAGGTTTGCCCACTTCCAAGCTGTGTGATATCAGGCAAGTTACTTCACTTCTCTGAGCTTCAGTGTCTCCATCTATAAAATGGTGAAAAGGGAAATACTTGCCTGATGAAATTCAGAGAACATAAAATGAACCAGTATTTGTGTAAGGGTGTTATAGTCCCAGCTCTGCCACCCACCACCTCTGTAACCTTGGGCAAGTTCTTTCACCTCTCTTTGCCTCAGTTTTCTCATCTGTAAAATAGAGATGATAACAGCACCTACCTCTTAGGGTTATTGTGGGGACTAAGTAAGTTAATACTTATAAAGTGCTTAGAACAGTGCCTGACAAATAGTAAGTGCTGAATAAATGTCTGTCATTATTAAAAAGGATAGTGGTCACTGGCATAGAGTCAAGGCAACCATTCTTCAAATTTTATGAAGAAAGCAGAGCCAGTGTTACGCTAATTACAGATAAGGAAACTGAGGCTCAGAAAGATTAGGTATTTATCTGACTCACATTGCTAGTTGGTGGCAGCTCCAGGACTTCTAAAGATTCTGAATGCAATGCCTTCTCCTCCAGATAACATTCTAGCTGTTGCAAGCTGCCAGCCCGCTGGACAATTTCAGCCCACAGCATGTTTTGTTTGGCCCACACAGTATTGTTTTTTTTTAATTGAGTTTAACTGTGATTAGATGGGCCCAGCACACACTAGTGAGCCTCAGGTCCCAGCCTCCTCTGGTGTTTGTTACTCCCAGCCAACTACCCTCATTTAGATCCCTGCACAGGCTGACGCCATGCCAGTCACTAAATACATGGTACAGACAAGTTCAGGAGACTAAAGGGGAGGCAGAGAGGAGCAAGGGCCAGAGGGACAGGGAAAAGGCAGTTAGGGAAGACTTCACTTGGAGGTGGCTGTACTTGAGTTAGGACTTAAAATTGGAGAGTGGGGATTGTTTAGATTAAAAGGGAGGGTAGGAGGTAAGGCAAATTGATTTGGCATTTGGCGACCTTCAGGGAGGTTTATGAGTTTCCCAGCCAAGACTTCCGTCAGGCCTTTTCCTTGGTTGAGAAGAGGAAAGGAATGAGTTGCCCTTTAGCTCAGATGAGGTCATGTGACTCAGGAGGTCACATTGTCATTGTTTGATGATTGGATTACTGATCTGTGTCATCATCCTTGAAGACTCACTGCACTGCTCAAGGCACCAGGAAGGAGGTGTGGTCACAGGAGCCAAAGTATGAACTACGACCTCCTAACTATGGCCATCTAGAACTAAATGTCCTTCCATCCGAGCAGTCTTGATGGTAGTTTCTAACATTTCACACCTCTATGGCAAAGAAGATGAGTGCTGGTCCGCAGAAATGAGACGGGGAAAGGCTGCGGCAAACTAATGAAGCTGCCTGACTGCCTGACTCAGTGACAGTCACTGGATCAGAGAGGTTTGCCAATTCCCACAGCGTCCCATAGCACTTGAGTCTCTGGATCTGTGACACGTGGTAGGAATAGGGAACTTCAAATAACGTGAGTGGCCTAATTACCTAATGTGGGTAAAGTGCGTAGAGATCACCAAAGACAAGGTTTAGCCGGGCTCATTTTGCACTGAGAGCATTGCCTGACGTGTTTTCTGCAAGCCTCCAGAGTGACAGGGTTCCCAAGGAGCCCCTCCACTGGGAAAAGCAGGAAATGTTACCGCACACCTGCCACTCCCATGCATAAAACCCTCCACTGGCTTCAGAGTGCAACAGATATAAACTCCAGACCTCTCATCTCGGCCCACGAGACCCCGTGTGCTCCAGACTCCATCCACCTCAAATTTCCCCTCTCTGCTCCTCTCCCCCGCCTTGCCCTGTGCCAGCTCCTCAAACGCCGGGGAACTCATCCCTGCCTGGGGGCACCGCCTGGAACACATCCTCCCAACACACGCACACAAACAGCATGCACTTCTCATCCTTCAAGCCTCAGCTTAAATGGCCCCTTCCCAGAGAGACCTCCTTGATCGACTTGGCTGAAGTACTTCATGTGCTTCATAGCACAGATCACAATCTCTGCTTTTTCCCATTTCCTCCACTAACATGTAAACTGTGAGCCTGGAGCTCCTGGCTATTTTGTTCACCCTTAGTATTCCCAGTCACAAGCACAGTGCTTGGCACAGCAGACCCTTAATATTTTGCTGAAGGAATGCTGTGTGGTCTCTGGCAAGTTGCTTCCCCTCCTCTCTGGGCCTCAGTATCCCCACATGTGAAATGCAGTGGCTGGATGAGGGGCTGCTGAGGGCCCTGGGCGCTCTATGGTTCTGTGACTAACATCTGGGCCTTGGGACCAGGAGTGAGCCTGGCGTGCTGCATCTCCACAGCACTGGACACTTGCACTGATTTAATCAGGTGGCAGACACCCTGTAATTTAGTGCTCTGCTGTCCCTGCTCCCTAGTCCCTGGGATGGAGACCATGCTGTCAGATTTCCAGGATGATCCATGCACGGCCACCTGTTCTCCCAACTCACTGATCCCAGCATCCACGAGGAGGGGATGGTTGGCAGGCGGGACGGGCTGGGAGAGGATGTTCAAGCCAGAAGCTTGAGAGCCAGGAGGACTTGTCAATGTCATGAACTGAAAGATTGGGATCTATGAGAGATTTCGTCAAACTCTGCACTCTCTGGTTAGAAGGGACCTTCCAGGACAACTGACCAGCCCTCTGCCTAAACCCTACCTGCCCTAAACAGTGCTCAGTAATGATCACCATCACCTTGATTCCACTCGAAGTGCCCAGAATAAAGGCCTCGCGCCCTCTCAGAGCTGCTCATCTTGTCAATCAACAGCTTTGTCAAATCAAAGCTCTTTACTCAGCAGCACAGTGAAATAGGAGGCAGTGTACCATGGGGGCGAAGGGCCAGGGCTCTGAGCCAGGTGGCCTGGGCAGAATCTCAGCTCCACAACCTCCTTGCTTTGTGAGCTTGAGCAAGCCAGGAGCCCTCTTGGTGCCTCCATTTCCTCTTCTGTAAAACAGACAGAACACTCGTTGGGCTGTTGGGAGAACTGCAAGTGTTAATACCTAGTGGGAAGGCCATAAACGTTTGTTACTGTTAACTGCCACCTATGAATGTTCTTCTTGGTTTTGTTATTGTTTTTAGTTCTTCTTGGACTCTGTTCTCAGGGTTGGTTGATTTGTTTGCAAAAGAGTGGGGCACAGCCCAAAAACACAGGGCTGGGAAATCAGAGGGGTGTGCTCGCTGGTGACTGTAAGAACATTCACTTCCTCCTTCCGGGCCTCAGGATCCTCGCCTGAAAAAAGGGGAGGGATAATCCCTGTCCTGCTTTCTGTCATTGAACCGATGTACAGAGCAAATAAAAAATAGACAAGAAGGCTTTGAAAAGTGAAAAATGCTATCTAAATGGGAGGGATTCATCTTATGCTGTCAGAGAAGCCCTTTCCTCTTTCAGCAAGGCACATTAGATTCCAAACAGCACAAGAACTAAACTCAACCTATTTTTGGCAAACAATGTGTTTTGGGTACTTGTGAAGTTGAAGCTAATCCTTTCAGAATCTTCTTTTATTAATGTACCAGAGCAAAGAAATTTGAGAAGGGTTTACTTACAAGCATTTGGTACATTCCTACAAGATGTAGGGCTTGGTTTGGCTGATTTCTGCCATCTTTGTTCATTGTTATAATGATTGTTTCTTCAGTTTCTCTTCTTCAGCAATTTGATTGGCAGGATCCAGGCGATGCACATTCACTTTTGCAAATATCAGCAGGACACAGTAGCTCTGCATAATGTCAGGAATCTTGTGTGACTTTTGTTCAATACCTGTTATGCCACGTGGACCCAGAGACAGCCTCTTCACTGTACAGATCAGAAACCAAGGCCTAGAGAGGCAAGGGCACGGGCCCAAAGTCACACAGCTGGTTAATGTGAGGCTTGACTTGGTAACCAGGTCTCTTGACTCCAAACTCCATACTCTTTCCAACAGTTCTGTGGACTCTTGCAATTTCTCTAAATTAGCTGACTGTGTATCAAAATCTTGTAATTCATAGGGGTTTATGTTTGTCAAAACTCATTAAACTATAAATTTAAAATCTGTACAGTAAAACAAAAAAGCAAAACTGAGAAAATCTGTACAGTATATTGTTGTAAATTTAACACATTTTTTTTTTTTGGCCACACTGCATGGCAGGCGGAATCTTAGTTCCCCAACCGGGGATTGAACCCGTGCCCCATTCAATGGAATCGCCGAGTCTGAACAACTGGACCACCAGGGAGGTCCCAAACACAATTTTTAAAAATGATAAAATGGTATGGCGGAGTCCTATTTCATGAGGGGATCAATGTCTAAGGTCAGCATTTATGGCAAAAAAAAAAATACATGTATAATATAAAGGGCTCAAGAAAAGCCTTTAGAAAGGTAGCACATAGGAGCCAGCATGGTCTCTCAGACATGGTTTCTTTGGGCATTTTAACAGCCGACTGTTTCTTCAGAGGGTCCAGATTAGATGCTGACTGGCATATAGGGGTCAGGTTGTGAGAAAAAGAATGTGTCTCTACAATAGGGTGATATTCAGTGTGGTGAGATGCATATGTGGGAACCAAGTCTGCAAAGGGAATGACAGCTTGGAGTATCTCACCTTAGATACACACACACAGCCGCTCGCACGCACGCACATGCAGACCCCCCCCTCCGCCCGCCCCACCGCCCAGCAGGCTCCTGGATCAGGTTAACCAAGGGCCTGAAGCCAGAGACAAAGATCTGAGGGTTCCTGGGACCCAGGGTGTGAGTGAAGTAGGGGAATTTCAGGGCCTCTGCCAGGGAGGGCTGAGGGGAAGGGGTTGGAACCAGGCTGGAAAGTTGGAACAATGGAAAACACCTCATTCAAGAGGAGAGGGCAGGGATGGGAACCAGAGAAGGAGGAGGAGATTAAAGGCTTGGAGGAGATCAAAGAGAGAGACATTGGGAAGAAGTTCAGATTTTGAGAAGCAGAAAGCAAGCATCAAGGGCTGACCTGCTGCAACATCACAAAACTAGTAACTGTCCTTCGATAAGTAAACACCCTAAAATTTGGAGTGATGGGAGGCTCATCCACAAAGCAGAATATGTTTGATAAGATTTAATTTTATAAGCTTCAGAAAGGTTGTTAGTCATTTATACATAAAAAGGAAGCTTCCACATTTCTCAGTATCAAAAGGATTTGCTCTTTTGAGGATTTTAAGCATTTCCCCTAGGATTGTGTTAAAACAATATATATGTTCACCTCATACCCATTAGGATGGCTACTATCAAAAAAGAAAAAGAAGGGCTTCCCTGGTGGCGCAGTGGTTGAGAGTCCACCTGCCGATGCAGGGAACATGGGTTCGTGCCCCGGTCTGGGAGGATCCCATATGCCGCGGAGCGGCTGGGCCCGTGAGCCATGGCCGCTGAGCCTGCGCGTCCGGAGCCTGTGCTCCGCAACGGGAGAGGCCACAGCAGTGAGAGGCCCGCGTACCGCAAAGAAAATAAAAGAAAAAGAAAGTAAGTTTTGGAGAGGATGTGGAGAAATAGGAACCCTTGTACACTGTTGATGAGACTGTAAAATGATGCAACCACTATGGAAAACAGTATGTAGCTGCCTCAAAAAATTAAAAATAGAACTACTATAGGGGAACTTCCCTGGTGGCGCAGTGGTTAAGACTCTGCACTCCCAATGCAGGGGGCCCAGGTTCGATACCTAGTCAGGGAACTACATCCCACGTGCACGCCACAACGAAGAGTTCGCATGCCATAACTAAGGAGCCTGCATGCCGCAACTAAGGAGCCCACGTGCTGCAACTAAGGAGCCAGTGAGCCTCAACTAAGGAGCCTGCCCGCCACAACTAAGACCCAGTGCAATCAAATAAATATTAAAAAAAAAAGAACTGCTATATGATCCAGCAATCCCACTTTTGGGTATATATCCAAAGGAATGGAAAGCAGGGTCTTGTAGAGCTATTTGCATACCCATATTCATAGTGGCATTATTCATAATAGCCAAGAGGTAGAAACAACAACAAAGTCCATCAGTGGAGGAATGGATAAACAAATGTGGTCCATACATACAATGGAATACCATCCAGCCTTAAAATGGAAGGAAAGTTTGCCACATGCTACAACATGAGTGAAGCTTGAGGACATTATGCTAAGTGAAATAAGCCAATCACAAAACAACAGATACTGTATGATTCCACTTATATGGGGCATCTAAAATAATCAAACTCACAGAAACAGAAAGTAGAATGGTGGTTGCCAGGGGCTGGGGGAAGGGGGAAAGGGGAATTGTTTAGTGGGTTCAGAGTTTCAGATTTGCAAGATGAAAAGCTCTGGAGATCTGTTTTACAACAATGTGAATATACTTAACACTATTGAGCTGTACACTTTAAAATGGAAAATGTTATGTTAGGTCGCTTTTATTACAATAAGAAAAAAACCAGACAAACAAAAACCCAGTACATTTGCCTGTAGACCTCCCTTTACTCATTGAAAAACAGCTGGCTATAAAACTGCTTGTTCAGTGTGATACTGTTTGTGTCAAATATCCTTTTTTGTTTTAATACATGTATGTCATCATCATTAGGACATACACCAAAAGATAAACAGTGGTTATTTCTGAGTACTGATTTTGTTCTTTTGGCCAATCTGTATTTTCTAACATTTTTAAACAGAGCATTCTGTTAACTTATTAAAACAAACAAAAAAAAACTTCACCCCATTCCAGCCCCTGTCTTGATGTCCACAAAGTTTACAGAAGTTAAATTCGTATTTTTTTAAAATTAATTAACTAATTAATTTTTTTGGCTGCGTTGGGTCTTTGTTGATGTGCGCAGGCTTTCTCTAGTTGCGGTGAGCCGGGGCTACTCTTCGTTGTGGTGGCTTCTCTTGTTGTGGAACATGGGCTCTAGGCACGCAGGCTTCATTAGTTGTGGCACGTGGGCTCAGTAGTTGTGGCTCACGGGCTCTAGAGCACAGGCTCAGTAGGTGTGGCACGCGGGTTTAGTTGCTCCGCGGCATGTGGGATCTTTCCGGACTAGGGCTCGAACCCATGTCCCCTGCATTGGCAGGCGGATTCTGAACCACTGCGCTACCAGACAAGTCCCTGAATTTGCATTTTTGAGTTTTATTTCATATATAGTTAGAAATCACTGCTAATAATTACTTTTAAGATAATAATATTAATAGTAATATTTCCTACGTAGGGCAAGCTTAATCTGTGCCAGACACTTGTGCTTTTCATGAGTTATGTCACACAATAACCCTGTGAAGTAGGCACTATTATTAAACCCATTCTGCAGATGAGAAAACAGAGTTTAAGTGGCTGGTGCAAATTCATTTATAAATGTCAGAGGTATGTTCAATCTCACAGCAGTCTGATTCCAAAGTCTGTGTTATTGACAGCCTGACTATTCTGCTAGACCCGCATGATGTGCTTATCTGTCATCCAGTTTATGAGTGCCTTGTCAGCCACAAACATATAATTTATGTGTTACTTAGATTGTTCAAACAATACCTCTCACTCTCCCACAGGTTATAGGATATTTGTTTCAAAGATAACGCAAAGATCAACCTCCCTCCAGAAATCCCAAGCCATGTAACATTCCAGGTGAGTCCCGACAGAACTAATGAAGCAATCTTGGGGACTCAGAGCAGTCTGGGACCCTGGTACCGTACCCAGGACATTCCCCTTCTTCACCTATATACTGACTCCACTGCCCGCTATACCAATAGGGATACACACTCACTTCCTGGGACCAACTTCAACTGGAGGGGAGGGGAATGTGCAACAGGAAAGGCTGTCAAATGTGGCAAATGCCATAATATGATTTATCTCGAAAGAAAGATTACAATTATGTAATTAACACTTTGTATCCAGACATCTTCATCTCTAAGGATCTCTGAGAGTCTTAAAGATAACTTAAATATATATCACATACATTGCTGGAGACAAAGTCTATAGTTTCAGAAGATAATTAAAACTCCTTCCCCTTGAATTTAAGAGAATTGCCTATGGGAAGAATATTATGCCCACCAAACACGAAAAGATCTAAACCCAGGAACTCTGAACACAGGGCTGGAAAGCATCTTGAAGAGGAATATGTCCAGGAAAGACAAATAAATTTCTAATAAACATAATAACAATTTCCAATCCCCTGCTCTTGGCAGGAATTATTAATCAACCATAGCACCCTTCCCCACTAAGCCTGGCCTTGTCCTCAGAATCTTTCTTAACACAGCACTCTAGGCAGCCACCACCACCTAATCAGAGTTGAACCCTATTTGCCATGCAGGAAATTAGTCCACTGTCATCCCTCCAATGTGACAGACAGGGAACTGAAGTTCAGAGAGGTAAATTAACTTGCTCAAAGTTACATAGCTGAAGTTTCCAAATGTTTGTTTTTTTTCTTCATCTCTTCCCCTGCTCTTCGCTCTGTTCAAAATATACTTGGATTATATGCTTTGCACCAGATTTCTCTTTCCTGAATGAGCTGTTTAGAATGCCTCTTCCAAAGATTTGCTGAGTGACAGTGGGCCTATTGCTTAACCCTTCCAGTGTCAAGTGCTTTCAAATTGAAAATGGAGATGGTAATCTGGGTTCGGATCCCTGCCTTCTTACTGGCAAATTGGGTACTCTTTTGAGAAATGTGAGCTGCTGCTGAAATTTATATGACTATAGGGAAAGGATCAGACATTTTGACAGCACCTTCTCTAGGTAAGGTACTGTGTTCTGCTGCAATGTGGTTTTGCCCTAGAAAGTGTAAAAATGAAGTAAGACACTGGCTGGCTATGGTGATCTGGCTATGTTATTTGGAAGGCTACTTGGAAGGAGATGGCATTTGAGCAAAACTTTGGAGATCAGTAGGATTAAGTGTTTCTTTTGATTATAAAAGAGTACATGGTCATTATACAACTACTGGGAAAGTATGTCAAAAGGAAAAAATCACCCCTATTTCCTTTATAAACCATGTCAGCATTTTGTTTTATTTTTCTCTTCTAATATCTTTTTTACTCCATGCATAGGTATTTATTTTTTTCCCTCCTTTCATATGGTTGTTGTTAATCTACGCATACCACTTTATATATATATATATATATATATATATTTTTTTTTTTTTTCGGTATGCGGGCCTCTCACTGTTGTGGCCTCTCCCGTTGGGGAGCACAGGCTCCGGACGCGCAGGCCCAGCGGCCATGGCTCACAGGCCTAGCCGCTCCGCGGCACGTGGGATCCCCCCAGACCAGGGCACGAACCCGTGTCCCCTGCATCGGCAGGCGGATTCCCAACCACTGCGCCACCAGGGAAGCCCAATATTTTGATTTTTAAAAAGTTTTAATATACTGTGAGAGTGCTCCATAACCCAATAATTCTACTCCTAAGAATAACCAACAGAAGTACATACATACATATGTTCACCAAAAGGCACGTGCCAGTGGTACTTTTCGTAATAGGGCCAAACTGGAAACAACCTGAATATCCACCCATAGGAGAGATAAATAAACTGTAGTATATTCACAAAATTGAAAACTATACAGTGATGAATATAAACTATAGCTACACAAAGCAATGTGGAGGAATCTCAGAGAGATAATTTTGAGCAAAAGAAGCCAGACACAAAAGAGAACGCACTGTATGATCTATTGACATTAAGTGCAAAACCAGGCAAAGCTTACCATGGTATAAGAAGTCAGAACAGTGCTTATCCTTGGGGGCATGGCTAGTGACTGGAATGGAGCATGGGGGCAGGCATGTGACTGTAGTTTACAAAGCATAATCAACGGGTGGAAATGTATCAAGTTGTAGGTTTATGACTTGTGTACTTTTCTACATATATGCTGTAAGTCAATAAAACATTAATTAATTAAGTAGTTGCAGGAAAACACATTCATTAGGCAGACAGGGCCAGGAACGTCACTGTGGGCAGAGGGCACTGTACAGACCCAAGAGTGGGAAACAGAAAACCTTCCAGATTACTCACGACGTTGGTATCACAATATTTTGCATAAACAAACTATCTCAAAACTTAGGGCTTGGGACTTCCCTGGTGGCACAGTGGTTAAGAATCCACTTGCCAATGCAGGAGACACAGATCTGAGCCCTGGTCTGGGAAGATCCCACATGCCGCAGAGCAACTAGGCCCGTGCGCCACAACTACGGAGCCTGTGAGCCACAACTACTGAAGACCATGCACCTAGAGCCCGTACTCCATAACAAGAGGAAACACCACAATGAGAGGCCCACGCACCACAATGAAGAGTAGCCCCCGCTCGCCACAACTAGAAAAAGCCCACTTGCAGCAACGAAGACCCAACGCAACCAAAAATAGAATAAATAAATTTATTTACTTATTTATTTAAAAAAACAAAAAAAACTTGGGGCTTAAAAACAACTACATTCATTTGCACATAATTCTGAGAGTTGGCAGTTTGGTCTGGGTTCAGCTAGAGAGTGCTGCTAGCATCATCTGGGTCGCTCATGCAATTATAGTCATGGAGACTGACCCGGGATGGGTACTCCAAATGGCCTTGCTGTTCACCCTTTTTGCCTGCTCTAGGAAAATTAGTCTGGCCCCTTTAAATATCCTTTTCTTGGCATGCTGCTTAATTTTGTCAGTAGAGGGAACTGGAGAGACATTAAAGTAAGAAAGGTTTTTTGCTTCCTGGTTTCAGTGTGCAGGCTCACCAGGCTCCTGCACCGCATGTGGGCCTCCCATGCCCAGCTCCTCCGAAACATGGCTTCTCCAGCATCAGGCTCCTGCAGTTCACAGCAGCCAGAGGCTTCCCGGGGAGCTCTTGTCATGTGATTTTTGTAGCAAAGGGTCTCTGGTGAGACATTTCTCTATGAATGGTTTTCTTGGTAACTGAGATGGCACATTTCCAGCAATTTTCAGAGGATGGTTTCTACCAAGTCCACTGGCGTGACATGGTACCACAGTGACTTCTCTACCATTCAGTGGGCACAGCCATGTCCTCTCCAATGAGATCTGGATCTCAGCCCTGGGGCAAAGGGGGAGGCTCTTCCTCAGGTGCTCTATGTCAGCTCTAGGGATAGTTGCTGCTCCTTATATCTGCTATTCCTATATTCTTTAGAGTTCTCTTTACTTCTTATTAGTGAGTTCCTTGTTTCTCCAAACCTCCTGTTATGACAAATAATTATTTATATTAAACTTTCCCTGTTCAAATACTGTGTAGTTTCTCTGTCCTGGTTGGACCCAGATAGATCCATGCCTCACTCATCTATCTGGTGATTGGTGCTGGCTACTGGCTGTGCCTTGCTCCCCATATGTCTCCAGCAGGATAGGCTCAAATTTTTTTTTACATGGCAGCTGGACTCCAAAAGGGTTAATGCTGAAAATCCAAGGCCTCTTGAGGCCAAGGCTCAGACGTCCCATAATACCACTTCAACTGATATCTATTAGTTAAAGTGAGCCATACAGCAAACCCAGCTTCAAAGGCGAAAAAATAAACTCTATCTCTTGTGGCAAAGTCATACTGCAAATGGGCATGGGTACAGGAATGGGAGGAACTGTTGTTCCCATCACTGCTAACAACTACCACAGACCCACTGCATCAGAAGCAGCAGAATACTTCCTGAAAGCAGATTCCTTGACTCTACTCTAGAGCTGCTATATTCAAATATCTGGAGCAGAATATGAGAATCTAAAATGTTAACACTCCTCTCCCTATCTCAGCCTAGTTGATTCATACTCATATTAAAACTTAAGAACCATTCATCTATACTCACACAATATTGATACTCACTTGTCACTTTGAAGATATCTTTCTATTGCCTTCAGGTTTTCATAACTTCTGTTGAGAACCTGTTAATATTATTGCTGCTGCCTTCAAAAATTTCCCCCTTACCTTTGGTTTTTAGAAGTTATAACATAGTAGGCCCTAGTTCAGTTTCTCCATATTTGTTTTGCTTGGGGTTGAAAGTGATTCTCAAATCTGTGGCTTAATGTATTTCACTGGCTTTGGAAAATCATCGACCATCAAATACTGCTTCTGGTATCACTTCATTTCTCTTCAAGTCTCTCCCCTCCCCCTCTACCTCCCCATTCTCCTTCTCCTTTCTTCCTTCATCCTTTTCTTCCTTCTTCTTCTTCTACTCCTTCTCTTCCTCTTCCTCCTCCTCTTTCTTCTTCTTTTCCCTCTCTCCTTCTCTCTGCCTCCCTCCCAATGGGACTTCAATTATTTGTATTTAGACATTTTCACCAAGTTCCATATGACTTGTATTACATGTGCTGTAGTTTAAATATTTTCTACTGACCTGTTTTTCAGTTCACTAATTTCATCTTTAGCTGTACTATATACTGTAATCTTACATACATCTTTTGAGTTCTTAATTTCAGTTACTGTATTTCAGGCTTAGAATTTCCATTTGATTCTCCTTGATATATTCTAGTTCTCTGCTGAAATTCTCCATCTTCTCATATAATGTCTTAAACATATTAATCACGTTTTATTTATTTATTTATTTAAATATTTATTTATTTATTTGGCTACGCTGGGTCTTAGTTGCGGCACACAGGATCTCCATTGCAGCAATGCAGGATCTTTTGTTGCAGCATGAAGGCTCTTCGTTGTGGCATGCAAGCTTCTCTCTAGTTGTGGTGCGCTGGCTCCAGAGCACACAGGCTCAGTAGTTGCGGCACGTGGGCTCTCTAGTTGTGGCGCACGGGCTATAGAGCGCGCAGGCTCAGTAGTTGCGGCAGAAAGTCTTAGTTGCCCTGCAGCATGCAGGATCTTATTTCCCCAACCAAGGAACCCAAGTGCCTTACATTGGAAGGCAGATTTTTAACCACTGGACCACCAGGGAATTCCCCTTAATCACATGTTTTAAAGTCCATGTCCCCCACATTGGCAGGCGGACTCTCAACCACTGCGCCACCAGGGAAGCCCCCTAAAGTCCATGTCTTATAATGCCAATATCTGGATCTTTTGTGGGCCTATTTTGATTGTCTATTTTTTCCTCTTGGTTTTCAACCATTTGGTCTTGTCTACTGAGATGTCAGGTAAATTATGATTGAATGCTAAATATTGCGTATGAAAAAAATTATAGGAAAATTTGAGGCCCTTGATGGTATTATCTTCCTTCAGAGAGATTTTTAGTTTTGCTTCTGGCAGGCATTTAAACCTAAGTCATACAAAGGAGATTTAACTGATTAGATGTTAGTCTTCAGTTCTGTTGGGGCTGGTCAATTTCTAATTCACTTCTACTCCTAGGGTGTAGCCCTTTGGGGGTTACATTTGGAAACTGGGAGTGTTTATTAGGGACACTCCTGTTTGGTAGACCTTGAAATCCAATTTTTATACCCCAGCTTCATAACACCTCCAGATGCTCTGCTCAAATTCTTAGCCATCTCTTGAGAAACAGCATACTGAAGGGCAAAGTGGCAGCTGGATATGGGTCTTACCTCTCTACATTTCCCTTACCTCTGGAATCTTTGCCCCTCAGGTCATTCTTGTTTTGGTAGTTCTCCAATGTCTTCAAATACACATACATAGACACATTTATTGTATTCAGCTATTTTAACAATTTCCAGTGAGAGGGTAGATCTTCAATAAGCTACCATAATTATTAGAAATAAAAGACTCTTGTTCACCTAACATTTATGTTATATTTTTCAGTGGGCTGGAACCATGCCTTATTCTTCTTTGCAGTGCCAAATCCTCACTTGCTTTAAGTTCTTAAGAGACACTATTTGAATAAATGGATAACAGTTTGTAAGTTGCTTTCAATTTCATAATTTTAAACTGTAGGCAGAATTAGAATTACCTTTCTATAATCCTAGATATTGGGCCTAGAGAAGACTTGCCCAAAGGTTCCCTGACTAAAGTCCATTAAGAAGTCACTGGCCTACCTGGGGCTTGACTCCAGAACCAGAACAGGGCTTTTCCCCACTATGTCATATTGCACTACAATATAATGGTCAAGAGCCTCATGGGCTTGGGTGTCAAGGAGACCTGAGTTTAAATCCCAGTTCTGTCATTTACCAACTGTGTGGCCTTGGAAAAGTTCCATGAGCTTTTGGAGCTTTAGACTCCTCATCTGGTAAAGTGGCAATGATGATAACAGGAAACACTCAAGATAGCACTGCTGAGAAGATGAAAGTGAGCCGATGTGTATAATAAGGTACTTGGCTGAATCACTGGATCTATAAATAGGGTTATTTTTTAACGGAGGGTCGGCATGGTGAACAAGGTGCCTTATTTCCATGAATTTCAGAGGCAGTGCGGCACCCAATGATGTCTTACTACCTTTCCCTCCCCCGGGTGTGGGGACTCTACTGCAGGATCATGGTTTTCTTCATGCAAAACACCCACCCCAAGTCCTGCTGATAATCTCACACCCATGAAGGCAAGGGTCGGGGTAGTCTTTACTTCTTCAGGATCTTCAGGACCCTACTGCCTGCTTCCCTCCTGCGAAAAGCGTCCCCTTTCGCAGACTGAGCCTCTCCTTTCCTAGCAGACTGGGATAGTTGGAGACTCAGCAGCCCTGATGTCAGGGAACTAGGATTGAAAGGCCCCAAATCTTTCTCTGCCACTAGTCCCCAAACATGTCCATATGGCAGAGCAGTTAAGAGCACAGAATCCAGAGAGAGACAGACTCAGACTCAAATCTAAGCTCCACCTCTCCCTAGTTGTGGTATCTTGGCTAATTCCCTTTATTTTCCTGACTCGGTTTCCTCATCTGTATAATGGAGCTGATAATAATACCTACTTAAAGAACTCTTTGAAAGATTAAGTGAGGCACAATGAAAAGTACCTCTTATTCTTTTCTCCTATTATCCCCCCCTACCCCACCCAGAATATACAAGTTAGAAGGAAACAGTACAGCTAGAACTAGAACCTGTGTCTTCAGACTCCCCCTCTCCCCACCTTCGCCCACACTACCCCTAAAAGTACTTGTGCCTTGGAGTGAAGACAGAGTGCTTCCTGACTTTTCCCATCACAGTACATGATAACATTTGGATACCCACTGGGCTAACCTAATGAGCCTGTTTGAGGCCTGCAGGTGACTGTCCCAACAGAGACAGTCCGTTGGGCTCCACCTGGGACCTGAGGGTGCTATATCTCAGCACACTTGGAACCTGTCTCTGGGGACCTTTGGGTTAAGGTGTTGACAACCCCTGGTAAGAGCCAGCATTGCATTGCCTAGAAGTGACACATTAAGCCACTGTTGGTAAATCAGTCCTGGGCCAGTTATTCAGTTTCCTGGTAGAAGTTCAGAGGCCAGAGCCGAGGAGATGGAGACTGGGAAGAAAAGCAGACATCAGCTCCAGTCCAGGCTCTGCCTCAAACTCGTGTGGCCCTGGGCAAGTCATTCCCCATTTCTGGGCTTAACCTTTCTGTCTGAAGCAGAAAGGAGTTAGACTAGAGGAAACACCACAGGGTCCCTTCTAGCTCTGACATTCTAAGAATCAGGGATTCTATGAATTCCCCATTGCTCAGCTGTATTCTGCTCCTGGTGACCTGGTTTTTGCCTCTGGTTTGGATAAGCTTAGCAAATGGTCGACTCTCCCTGACTGGGCAAGGTGCTCCCAACTCTCTGCACTGTTACTGGCTGGTCTCTGAAAATAACCTGTCTGGCCCAGACAGAGGACAGAGCCACATGCGTCCCCTGCCCCTATCAGCAGAACTCCTTGGAGTCCTCTGCACATTCCCCTCCCCTGCCCATCACGTCAGCCTCTAGTTTCCCGAATCCTCGAGTCTTCCTACAGCTCCCAGGGCTTGCACTAGTGTCTGGGCTCAGGCAGAAGGCAGGGAAGCCTCCAGAAACAGTGCAGCAGTTCCCCTGCAAGAGGAGGTGGGGATGCTAGCAAAGGGAGAGCGGGGGAGGCTGCAGGCAGATCCTGAAGAGTCTGGGTTGCCATGCTCTGGAGGCAGGACTTGACCTTGTGTGCAGTGAGGAGACATCACAGGCCTTGAAGCAGAAGGACATGGTCAAAACTTATGGTCAGAATGTCTGGGCTCCATGGAAGGCAGACTGGAGCAGAGAGAGAGACTGGGGGCTGTTAGAGAAATGCAGGCCAGAGACCATGACACAGCAGCAGGGACAACAAAGAGGAGGAACTGAGGAGGTCAACTGGCAGACGAGGTGACCGGCCGATTGGCTGTTCAGCCACAAATCTGACTGTATCAGTGTGCTCGGTGACTGGGGTTGTACTGTGTGGGAGAGAGGGTTCGTTGGTGTTGGGAGAAAGACCCCAAGGGAGAGTTGAGAAAAAGGTCTCAGTCTTAGAGACAAATGTATTAAAATCCTTTCAATAGGTCTTTGTGTTTCTTAAAACTTTCTCATTTTGCAAATACTGTATGATATCACTTATATGTGGAATGTAAAAAATACAACAAACTAGTGAATATAACAAAAAAGAGGACTTCCCTGGTGGCGCAGTGGTTAAGAATCCGCCTGCCAGTGCAAGGGATGTGGGTTCGAGCCCTGGTCCAGGAAGATCCCACATGCCGCGGAGCAACTAAGCCTGTGCGCCACAATTACTGAGCCTGCACTCTAGAGCCCGCGAGCCACAACTACTGAAGCCCTTGAGCCACAACCATGGAAGCCTGCGCGCCTAGAGCCCGTGCTCTGTGACAAGAGAAGCCACTGCAATGAGAAGCCGGCGCACCACAATGAAGAGTAGCCCCTGCTCGCCGCAACTAGAGAAAGCCCGCATACAGCAACAAAGACCCAACGCAGCCAAAAATAAATAAATAAAATCTACGTTTAAAAAAGAGAAAAAAAAAGAAGCAGATTCACAGACATAGAGAACAAACCAGTGGTTACCAGTGGAGAGAGGGGAATGGGCAGGTAAGAGGTACAAACTTACCTCTTACAAAGAGGTATGAAATAAGCTACAAGGATATATTGTACAACACAGGGAATATAGCCAATATTTTATAATAACTACAAATGGAGTATAATCTTTAAAAATTGTGAATCACTATATTGTACACCTGTAACACATAACAGCAACTGTACTTCAGTAAAAAAAAACAAAAAAAAAAACAAAAAACTTTCCATTTTGTCCTCTCAACATCCATATATTATTGTCTCCAAGAAGCTCCAGGTTGGGTCAGATCTAGGGCCCCGAATTAAGGTCTCTGACTCTTGATCCTGCACCTGGCCCCAGCCGACTGCTTCCTTGAAATAGTTTGCAGAGGCAGCAGGAAGTTCACCCCCACCCAGCTGTTTCCCACCACATCCTTGGACTCCACAGCCCGACCCTGCCACCACACGCCATGTGCCTCCAGCACCCTTCACTGCTCTAGGCCTTGGCTTTACTTTCTGTCACAGGAAGAGGCAGGCAGGGCTAAGTGAAGGTTTTTGACATTCAGGAAGGAACAAGTGAACCCTTTTTACAAAGGGGTCTCATATGAACCACAAAAATGAACTCAAATAAAAAACCTGCTCAGGCAAAGCAGAGGTGGTGGATTCAGAGGCTGTTTGTCTAGTTGGACAGTGGTCCTCCTTTTCTCCATACTTTGGCAGCCTCTGAGACACTCCCCAAATCCCCAGCGTTCCACGGCCCACAGTTTGCAAACCACTGGACTAGCAGACTCCCAATTGAACATCCTAGAGCAAGGGAGTCTCAGCCCGGGACCACAGACAGAATTCAGGGTGTCTCTGAGTTTGCATGGGAAAACTTCCATCTTTATTTTCACTAACCTCTAACTCAAGTTAAGTACTTTGTTCCATTTGAACGTAGGCAATGACCGCAGTAATTCTGATGGTTCCTGTGACTGTGAAACCAAGAGAAATCACAGATATTTTTCTATCACATTACAGTTGTCATAGATCTTTTATGCTCATTATTACTCTAAAATCACAATGGTTATCATATCTGCTGCCCAATCTCATTTAAAATGTATTAATGAAGTACATATTATACCATAAACAATTTTAAAACTATCTTGTTAACTATATTTCAGTATGATTGGCTTCCTTTGTAGTCCTATGTGTTTTATTTTATGCATTTAAAAACACTCTGAGAAGGGGTCTGTAGGCTTCACCAGATTGCCAGAGGAATCCATGCCATCAATAAGGTTAAGAACCTGTGTCCTAGGACTTCTCTTCCAGAACAGAGGGGGCTGGGGAGCTTGTTCCCAAAAGAGGGCATATGTAGGACTCAGGATCCCAGGAGGCGACATGCACTCTCTGAGCCTGAGGAAAATGAGACAGGAAACTGGGGCAGGAGCAAAGGGACACTAAGAAGTGAAGCAGGAGCCAACAGGTCATCTGGCAGGGCTCAGTCTAGTGGGACAGAACTAAATTCCTTAGCTCCAACCCCAGCCAGGCTTCTTGGGGGAGCCAGGGCTCCTGGGTCCTCGGCTTGCTTCTGTCATTTTCCCTCCTATTCTCAGTTTCCTTCTCTGAGCTAATATAGTGGAAGCAATAGTGGCTTGCAGGTCAAGAGAGATCCTGCTTCTGGATCTGACTTTTCCTTGTCTTGCTGAGTATTTCGGGTAAGTCATCTCCCCTTCCCAGCCCACTTTTCATATCTGTATAATTTCTGGCATAAGTACTGCTACAACCCCTTGTCATGCCCACAGTAGATATTGCTGACAGATCTCAGTATATGACCATTCCATGCTCGTATGTAGCTTCAGAAGCCTTTTCAATGTTCTACCGAGTGATAGGAATCAGCAAACGAAGTAAAATATATTTGCTATTATTGGACTAGATGATCTACACATTTCCATCTCTACTATTCCATGGCTCTAAAGATCTGATCTCAGAAACGTGAACAAGACACTAGATAGATGGGAAGACCTATAAAGCATGGCTATTTCTGAACCATATGTATGTGTGTGTATGTGTGTGTGTGTTTACATGTGTGCATGTGTGTGTGTGTTTCACAGAGAAAGAGAGAACATTCTCAGCTGGGCTGTAGATTTTCTCTCACGCACCCTAGAGTGAAAATGGGGGGGTCAGAAGAAGACACTCAGGCACATGGAAGTCAGACTCTTTGATCAAAGTGTTAGGAATGGGCACCACACCAGGATTGATGCCACCAGGCCCTACCTGTCGCCAAATGTCCTGTCACCAGGGACATCACACATGTAGTGCAGTGGAATGATGGTGACAAAGAGCAAATAACACCAGCCACTCCTGGCGTAATGTACACAGACTCAGATCCTGCACAGCCAGGTGACCAAAATGTGGATGTGCTGGAGACTTAGGGCTTTTCCCCCGAGCAGCACAGAAAGCCACTTAGGATGTTATTTCAGAGTGTTACCTAGCCCAGGTTACAGCTACAGCCCAGACAGATGCCATTACTTATTTGAAGTCATAGCCAGCTCAAGTGCTAGGACCAGAAGCCAGAGATCCACAGGCCCGTGGGGCCAGGCTGGTACCATAAACGGGAAAGTGGATTGGATGGAAGAGTAGGGAGTGGTGAGGACTGTGGCAGACTAGAGGTCACATGCCCTGTTTAAAGGCAGCTGCTGATGATCAGTTCTAGTTGATTGCTGGCTATGAGAATGTGGACCAACAGTGCCATGTCTTCCTTCTGATCTTTAAAGAGAAATCAGAACCTACATTTTTATGTTAAATAGCTGCATTTTCAAATATTTGCATCTAAATTTTTTAAATGTTAAAACAAAACAAAACACTGTGTAAGCCAAACAAAATGCACCTGGGAACTTTAGTATTTGGCCTGATTTGCAACTACCAGTGGAATGGGTAAGAGACCAGGCTCTGGATGTAGACGTATAAAGATCTGAATCACAGTTCTGCCACTTGTTAGCTGAGCAAGCTTATTCAAGATTTGTACCCTCGGGACTTCCCTGGTGGTCCAGTGGTTAATAATTCGCCTTCCAATGCAGGGGATGCAGGTTCCATCCCTGGTAGGAGAACTAAGATCCCACATGCCGCGGGGCAACTAAGCCTGTGCACCACAGCTACTGAGCATGCAGGCCACAGCTAGAGAGCCTGCATGCCACAACTACTGATCCTGCATACCACATGTAGAGAGAAGCCCACGTGCCGCAACGAGGAGCCCGTGCGCCGCAACTAAGACCCGACACAGCCAAAACTAAAAAAAAAAAAAAAAAAAAAGATTTGCAGCCTCTCTGAGCCTCAGTATTCTCATCTGTAAAATGGGAATGGGAATAATAGAAGGGGCTACTGTGAGGATTAAATGAGGTAATGAGTTTAAAACACCTAGCACAATCATTAGCTCATAAAAGACAACCCATAAATGTAGCTCCTCCAAAGTGCCTCTGAACTTCATGGTGATTGGAGAAAACCTCAAACCCCTCACTGCACTGCAGTCCCTCCACCTCATACTTATTTTTCTGCAAGGTCTGAGTGCTCAGTGCCCATGGAACTCTAACTCAGACACCCAAGGCCCTCAAACATGCACACACACAGCCTGCACGCACCCTGGGGAGGATTTTGAGATGCCATGGCTAGTTACCAAGGAAAGATGTTTAGAAGGTTTCCCTGGGGTACAGCTGCAACCTTCTTGTGTTAGTTAGAAGAGACTCCTGCCCAGAGCAGGGGGCTGGCTAACATGACCTCTTGGGGGCCTTCACACTCCTAGAATTTTTCAACTTGAATTTTGTTAGCTCATGTGCACACACACGCACACTCTCACACACCGTCTGCCCAAAACCTAAACGAGAGGGGCTCCCTTTCCCTTTCCTGGGAAGCTTCTATCCCAGCTCTCACTCCACCTCATCCTCCTGCAGCCTCGCTGGGAGGGGAGACACTGTCACGACCCCTGAACTTCATTCCCTGTGATTGATGTGCTCAGCAGGGAGCTGCAGGAGAGGGGATAACAGGGTGAGGAGGCTCAAATGACCAAACAGAAGGGGCTAGGACCTTGGCTGGGCCCCCAAAGCAAGAAGCAGCAATAGCCCCATGCACTTGCGGGAATTTACTGGTTCCAAGCACTTGCTTCTCCAGCATCTCCCTGGAGTCTCCTTCGGCCCCAGAAAGTGACAAGGGTGTGAGGGGCCCCAGATGGGGAAACTGACTGCAGTGTCTTGCCCTGAATCAGTTTATCTGGCCCACTTGAATCTCCAAGGGTCAAGAGCCCTCTGGATCTGGGCATCTCTAGTGGAACACATATGTGGGTGCTGAGTCCCTATCCTAAGTTAAACCCCAATTTATCAACAACGATGTCAGCCAGGACTTGTGACATTCCCCCCATGCCATTTTAGAATTTAGAAGAGACTGAAGCATAGAAAAGCACAGTGACTTACACCCAAGGTCACCAGTAAGTCTCCCAGCCTGCATTTGAACCCAACATTGCCTAACTCCAAAGTGCATGCTCTAACCACATATCACACTGCCTCACGTACTAGGGCCACATTCCAGGCCTGGGTTTCAGTTCCAGAAGTCATTAGAAAATACCATCACTCAATGAGCTGTTCTGCCCTGCTTTTTGTTTATGAGTCTACGTTTCAAAGACTCCCAATAAACGGTACTTTTAAAAAGGAAAAGACACAACATGCAGTCACCATTCCCTCATCACTGAAATAATTCTTTATCATGGAGGTCACATTTTACAAAACATCCATTACTCTATTGCATCGATTCTAAAATGCATGTTTGCGGTTCTTTTACTCTCTGAATTTTGGATGTATTTTAAAGACTGTGAAATTTAAGCTTCCATGAAATACACAACATTATTTGGCTCTAAGAATAATCCTGGTAGGTGAACATTGGCAAGATTATAATCCCCATTTTACAGCTGGGAAAACTGAGGTTCAAAGAGGTTAGGAGACTAGCCTGAGGTCACAGAGCTAGTCAGTGCAGATTAGCCCTGTTTCCTGATTCCCAGCACAAGCTGCATCCACCATACACTCCTGGCTTTCAGGCCCTGCGCTCACAGTAGCTTGTTCCCATCACCTCCCCCACCCCCACCCCCCACACCCCGAGCTACCCACCAGCAGAGGCCTGAGGGAGACCTCAGTTCCCCAACCCAGGGTTCCCCAGCCTCACTCAGAGCTGGGGAATGAACCCAGTGTGCGGACAACTGGGAACAGTCCAACCCCACACAGGAAGTTTTCAGGCCAAAGGATCCCACTTTCAAGAATGCATCCCAGGGCTTCCCTGGTGGCGCAGTGGTTGAGAGTCCGCCTGCCGATGCAGGGGACGCAGGTTCGTGCCCCGGTCCAGGAAGATCCCACATGCCGCAGAGCGGCTGGGCCCGTGAGCCGTGGCCGCTGAGCCTGCGTGTCCGGCCTGTGCTCCACAACGGGAGAGGCCACAACAGTGAGAGGCCCGCGTACCGCAAAAAAAAAAAAAAAAAAGAATGCATCCCATGTGGCAGGCAGCACTGTAGAGATCAAAGCTGGGCTTGGGGTGTGAAGTCAGTATTTCTGCCTGGTACCCTCACACATCATGCAAGCTAGATCTAGAGGCTTCTCACCTAGGGTCCCCATTCTCTGGAACTACTTGCCATGCCCTATTTCTCCTATTTCAAGAGGCCAAATGAAAATCAAATATTGCTTCTAGATAAGATCTCACAGACTAAAACACCACATTTCTTTGCTATGGTTAAACTCACATCAGCTCAGTGGTAATGCCGCGGTTTGTTCCTGCTGACCAGAAAACACTGATTGATTGTGATGGGGCCCCAATTAACATACAAGGGGGAAAACCAATTAACGACTTATGTAACAGGTACAGCTTGGCAGACAAAAATCTTTCAAAACAAGGAGTGTGAACAGGCGAAAATAATACAAGGGGCAAGCTGACGTGGAAGTGTGAGCTCCTCATTTTCCCAGATGGGACATGTGAGGTTCGGAGAGCTGGAGTAACTTGCTCAAGGTTACACAGCAGGGCTGGCACTGGCACCCAAGGTTTCTGCCCCTCAGGAGAGGCATCTTCCCACCCCACCCTTTTGTGATGAGGTTCGAGAAGACCAGAGCATCAGGACTCACCAGGGTTGCTGAAGGGGATCAGGATAGGGAAATAGCTTCTCCCTGGCACCTGTGGGCTCCTTCCTGGCCGGCAGCTGCCAAGGCCACGCTGTCTTTCCTCCCCAGGTGTCTGCCGAGGCAGCTAGGCGTGCGAGGCTCCTGGAAAGCCTGCTCTGGGCAAGGTGGTGGAGGCCTCCCTGAAGAAAGCACCCTCCAGGACGTGGAGTGACCAGGCCTGGGGTCACAGCGTGGCCATAGAGGGCTTCGCTACATCTAGCTCGCACAGCTGCCTCCTGGCATCTGCCTGGGAGCTCTCCAGATCGCAGGGCTGGTTTTCCTGCCAGCTGCTGGGTGCCTTTAAGAGAAGGACAGCAGTTCATTGGCTGAGCAAGGCTCCCCCTACCTCTTTACCTGAGCAGGTGAGAGCTGCTAGGCTAGGGGCAGACCAGGGAGCAAACAAACTGTGGCAACCAGCTGGTCCACCCCTCCTCCACAGCCCTGGTTCTGGGCTTCCTTCCCCTCCCCAGCCCCCAACTCCAGGAATTAAATGGGAGTAAAGAAAGGGCAAAACATTCTGCAAAATGCTTAGTACTGTTCAGTTTAGGAAGCTTCATTATCTCACAGTCACCCTAGACCAGAGTTAACAGTATGCCTTCTCTTTCAGATGGAAAAACCATACTGGGAGAGGTAAAGGGCTTGCTGAGTTTGCCTGGCTATTCAAAGGAAGGTTGATGGAGTAGGATGGTATGAGGACCCAAACCTGAATCCCCTGCTTTTGACTTCCCATACAGTGCTCTAGACCACACCACTGCCTTCTCTGTGAAACCTTTGGCAAGTCACTCACTGCCTCAGTTTCCACATCTGTAAAATGGCACAGTCATGCTTGTGTGTAAGTTCACACTCACTGTATTGTATATTGTATTACACTCACACTGAGAACTAAAAAGGACTTTGGAGATTCTCTAAGCCATCTATTCATTTACCAGGAATTCATTCATTCAATAGGCACCACTATTCAGCAACTATTTTGTGCCTGCCTGGCCTGTTTTAGGGCCTAGGGATACATCAGTGAACAAGGAAGTCAAGGATCCTACTCCTATTGAGCTTGCATTCTAGAAAGAGGGGAGCTAGACCTAAACAAGTAAACAGATCAGATAGGTAACAGTCCCCCGAAGAAAGGAAATAGGCGATACGATCAAGTAATGGCTGTTGCTATTGTACATTATGTGGTCAGAGAGGCTCTCTCTGAGGAGGCGATATTGAAGGTGAGACTTGAGTAATGACAAGGAACCGATCATTGGAAGAGCTGGATAGAGAGTGTTCCAGACACAGGAAACTGCAAGTGCAAAGGCCCTGAGCAGGTGTGTTCGGAGAACAGAAAGAAAACTGCTGTGGCGAGAGTAAAGTCCAATCCCTGCCCCCCTTTTTTAATAGATAAGGAAATGATTCAGAGGGATGACTTGACTTGCCCCAAAGCCCCTCCTGCAAATATCTCCTTCTTCTCTTTATCCTCATGTATTAGGGAGGGAAACTGAAGCCTGGAGCTTACCAGCATACTTGGGTTACCAACCCAACAATCACCTCACCAGCCTACACTGCTATAACCTCCTGTTTCTCCATTCTCTAGACACTGAAAAGGGTAAAAACTATGATTTTAAGAGTCGATCACACTGAAGAACAAAATCCTGACCAACAGAATACAGTATTCAAAATTCCAGCAGTAATGCACACTGCCACACAGTTACATGGGGTCAGCACAGACCCTTCCTGCTGAGGTCCTCTCCTGTTTCATTTTCAGAATTTTTCACTCTGATGTTTATAAAGGGCTGCCGGTTTTCAGTCATCGTATTGTTAGCGGCAGCACCGGAATTGTTATTCTGGGACTGTCAGCTAGGTAGTGTGGGATGAAGCAAATGATTTCTGGTGCTGCTGGTGTTGAGAACCAGGACTTGGTTCCAGAGAAAGGAGATACATATGAAGGATGAAAGGGGTTAAGTGAAAAAATCTTATAATTCTGGGTTTAAAATGGAAGTTTCAGTGTGAATTTTTGATGCAGATGACCTGAAAACAGACACATATTCCCTAGCTCTGCCTACTGTTTTCAGGTCTAGAAACAACGAGCGACACTTTAGAAAGCAGCTTCAGTGTCCAGACTGTAGTCTCTAAATACCATTTCACACTAAAAGGAACCAGGCTGCTCAATAAACAAACAAACAAATAAATAAATAGCTGATACCAGCTTCAGGACAGAAAATGCACAATATGTACTTAGACTATCTTTTAATGCCAAAAATCAAGGAAGCTAGTTATGGCAAAGAGACTCAGCAGGCAACCGAAGAGTCTCGCATTGGCCAAAGTCAGGACAATTTGAGCATCGGTAAAGAAAATAACTGCAATTAGTTAAAAAAACATCAAATATATTTTAATCCATGAGTCCACAATGATATATTAAAAATGAACAACAAACCTCAGTGATCATCTTCAGAAGATATTAAGAAATCAATTCATTATTTTGAAAACTAGTAAATAAAGGGAAACAATTAAGCACTTGTTCTGTCTTTGCTGTAAGAACTGTGTCTCAGGCAACCAAACAGTAAAGGAGAGGAAGCTGCTCTTTACATAATCATTCCAACAAATAAAATGAAAAAGGAATGAAGAAGGATTGACTTGGGATATCATCACTTGTTATGAATTAGTTGATCTAACTGAAAATATTACAAAAACAGAGACAACTTGACATAATGGGCCTTTTGATGGAATCAATACCACCTCCTATGAAGAAATCATGCCTCCAAAATCAAGCAGGAGTCTGATGAAGACTTTAGACGCAGGGGTGGACAAACGTTCTCTCTAAAGGGCCAGGTAACAAATATTTTAAACTTTACAGGTTATACAGCTCTAGTCTCTGTTGCAACTATTCAGTTCTGCTGTTGAATAGTACAAATACCAGGCACAGACAATAACTAAACAAATGGGCATGGCTGCGTTCCAACAAAACTCTGTTTATAAAAAAGAGTAGGGGAGGGCTTCCCTGGTGGCGCAGTGGTTGAGAATCCGCCTGCCGATGCAGGGGACACGGGTTCGTGCCCTGGTCCGGGAAGATCCCACATGCCGCGGAGCAACTAAGCCCGTGAGCCATGGCCGCTGAGCCTGTGCGTCCGGAGCCTGTGCTCCGCAACGGGAGAGGCCACAACAGTGAGAGGCCCGCATACTGCAAAAAAAAAAAAAAAAAAAAAAATAGATTTGACCCATGGGCTATAGTTTGTTAACCCCTGTTCTTGACCTGACTACCAGCTTACAGGAAATACAGGGACTGCAGAACACATGAAATGACACCCCAGGGATGCATTTAGCAAAAGCTAAACTAGGAAGACATCTAACAGGAAGATCAATCTGATTTCTTTAACAAATAAACGTCAAGATACTACAAAAGAGAGACAGAGACTTAATGTATACATTAAAAGAAACTTAGTAAATATTAACCAAATACAATGTATGGACCTTGGGACTTGCCCGGTGTTATAGTGGTTAAGACTCCGCACTTCCACCGCAGGCGGCGCGCGTTCGATCCCTGGTCGGGAAACTAAGATCCCACATGCCACACAGTGTGGCCAAAAAATAATAAAAATGTATGGACCTTGTCTGAATCCCAATTCAAACAAATATTAAAAAAAATAGTGTAATTGGAGAAATGTGAACAGACTCGAATATTTAATATTAAGGAATTGTTGACATTTGGTACTGTTTGATGATGTATTGTGGTTGTGTTTAAAAAGGGGAGGTCTTATCTTTTAGAGATGTTGCTGAAATATTTACAGATGAAATGGTATGATATTTGGGATTCAGTTAAAAATAATGGGTGGTAGAATATAAAGGGAACAAAATTGATAAGGAGTTATTAATTGTTGAAGGTGGATGATAGGTACAGTAGAAGTTCATTATACTATTCTTTCTACTATTGTGTAAATACTTGAAAATTTCCACTATGAAAAGTTAAAATATATTTATGCCACTTCACACTCAGCCAACTGACAAAATTTTAAAAATCTGACAAACTTCAGTTTTGGAAGGATATGGGGAAAGGGTAGCTCTTACAGATGGTGGGAATGTAAATTCCTACAACAGCTTTTGCGAGGGATTTGTGTTCACCCCATGACCCCCAAATTCCACATCTCGATATACACTAAGTGATACTTTAGTCCATTAAGAGACATGCAGGAAAGTAAAAAGAGTGAGACATACAGGAACTATTTTTACTTTTTTAGAAGAAAAATTTTATTTCAAACAGATTCAGTGGTATGTGTGCTACAGCAAAGGCTGGTTGTAGCAGTTTCCTTTCAAACCTGCACTGATGTATAAATTAGACATTATTTGGGAATGATTAGTTTCTGGTAAAATGTAGATTCAATTCAACATTTTGCCAATTTTTACATTTATTGTAGACCCTATTTTAGAGGTTAACTTTTCATCTCTAAAAAATGAGAATAACCTTACAGCTACTCCTAAGGTAATGAGCTGTGAAATTAATTCCTCACTATTGCTTTGAAAATATACCCCTAGGTTGTTAAGAGAAATTCCAACTTCATCCAAATCTGTTATTTAATTCTTCAGTCATCATCTACTGTTGGCTTGATTGTCACTCCTCTTCTTATTTGACCCCAACCAATTAAATGCCAGTGTTTCTCAACTCTTTGGCTAAGGGCAATTTTTTCTCCTACTTCTGTGCACACAATTAGTCAAAACGATTTTGCACAAATCAGCCTTGACCGCACTAACTCTTCCTCCTGTCGCCAGGGATCCTATGTTCACCATAAGCACTTCATTCTTAGACAGGTTTTGCACTTTTGCTGCTTTCTTGTCTCCTTCAGTGCGTGCACCTAGAAGCCGTCTAAGCAGGAAACAGGAAATTTCCAATTCTGTGAAGACCTCAGGTAAAGCTCCAACTGCACCAAGCACCTGCCCCACCATTCTGTCAGCCCGGAACAAAGTGGGGTCAGTTTCTGTTCCCACTCCAATAAGACCTCCTGGAGCAGCACAGTGAAGATCATTATGCTCTGTGAAAAGCGATACAATTTTGGAAAAGATGGGTTTACACGTGAGCTTTCCTTCACTATCTTTGGAAACAATACCAGGTCTGACTTCTATCTCCTGGCCCACCTTTAATACTCCTTTTAGAATACTACCACCAGCTACAACACCCTTAAGGTCATCAACCTCACAGCCAGGTTTGTTTGACATCAAAGGATCCAACAACAATAAGTCGGGGTTCTGAAGTAAAGTCTCTGGGGGGTACTGGAATTTTCTTTACTAGATACTTGCAGACAACTTCAGGATTGTATTTTAGCAGAAACTGGAGTAATAGGAGCTCCGTCTGCTACGGTATCTTGTACAAATGCAAGGGTCTGTTCATACTGTTCTTTAGCCTGGCTTTCTTTTACCTAATCAATTTTATTTTGTAGAATCAAAATATGCTTCAGTTTCATGATTTCTATAGCAGCCAGGTGTTCGAAAGTCGAGGCTGAGGACAAGACTCGTTACCAGCTACCAACAGAAGAGCTGCATCCATCACTGCGGCACCGTTCAGCATAACAGCCATCAAAATATCATGGCCAGGACAGTCAACAAAGGAAACATGTCTGACTAATTTTAAGTTCCCTTTGGTCCCTGGAATATCTGTAGGAAACTCATCAGGTGTACTACTTCCACAGGATCTATAACATTCTGGCCGAGGACAACTTGCGTCGTCAAGTTTATAAATCTTAGCATTAGCTTAGCCAAGTTTGATTGTAATGTTTCTTTCTACTTCATTTTTGAACCTGACAGTGTGAACTCCAGAAATAGCTTTTACAACCGTTGATTGCCCATGAGCTACATGACCACTTGTACCTATATTAATTGTGGCCTGTCTGCTGATAACTTCATGTGAAAGTGGCGTCAACTTGGTAACATCCAAAGTATTGAGATCTTGCCGAGAAAGGTGCGGCTGCCCTAAAGTCACACCAGCCTCGCCCCCAGCCATCTTGCCCGGAGAGGAAGGAAGGCGTCCCGGCGGCTGCCTGACCATTCGCAAGCCCCCTTGTGCAGGGTGGGGCAGTGGAGGCGGGAGGGCCAACTAGGGCCCAGGCCTGGGAGAGGAGGATGGCTGGTGCAGCGGAGGCCTCACTGCTTGGACTTTTCTCCCCATGGATTTGTGCAGTGCCTGCCGGCAGAATGACCGTGTGGCAGGCTGACCGCGTGGCAGGCTTCCGCTTTGCCATGACGGCGGACGGATCCCCCTGGCGGCGGGCCCCGCCTCCCTGGGCCAGGAACATATTTTTTTTTTAATAGGAAAAATGGAAAACAATCAAAATGGATAAAAATTATGGTATCTTTGGATGGGGGAGGTTATGAAATGCAGAGATTTGGAAATGGCAACTACTTGTGGAGCTAAGAGCTGGGGCCCCATCAGGATAGATTTGGCTCAACAGATGTTGACCCAGACCCACTCTGGGCCAGGCCCTCTGCTAGGTACTGGGGATACATAAGTGATATCCCTCAAGGGGTTCAAAGTCGAGATATCAGAGACGGAGTGGGCCTAACACATCAGCTAGCTCAACCTACCCATTTCACAGATGTGGAAAATGAGGCCCAGAAAAGTTAATCGACTTGCCAAGGGCACACAGTTGGTTCATGGAGGAACCAGGAATTGAGCCAGGTCTCTGATGCTCAGAGAATCAGGAGATCTTGGAGCCACACATTCTTAAGTTGAATCCTGGCTCTGTAATTCGCTAGCTATGACCTTGGCCAAGTTATTTAATGTCTCTCTCCTCAGAAGGATAATAATACCTATTCATGGCTTGATGTGAGGATTAAATGAAATGATATACATAAAGCCCTTGACTCAGTGACTGAAAAGAAATAAGACCTTAATGGATTGGTTCTGTACTTGTATTATTATTGATATAAAGTAAGGCCTTAGTGAAGCGACAAAATGCTACATTCTGTTATTCTCCAAATAGCTAATGCCATACTTCTTAGAGCCAGGATGGTGAAGACTCTGTATCAAGTTGAAGGCCTGTCCCAGGAGTTAGCTGCTTTCTATTCCAGGCCCCACCCCAAGCAGCCACATGTAAGAGAATCCTCACCACCCTCCCACTCTGCTGACTGTCTGCTCTCTCAGGGCCATGCTGAGACATGACAGGGTAGCACAGCTCTGTAATCTGTGTGGATCCTCCTCCACTACCCTGAGCCTCAGCTACCTATAAAATGAGAATAATAGCAGAATTTATCACATGGGGTTGTTGTGAGGATTAAATGAACTAATGCCTAGCATATAGTAAGCCCTCAACATATGAGATACAAGACACCTGTCCCAAGGCATCAGGCTTGGGAGATACAAAAAAGAATCAGCTGCATTCCCCACCCTCTAAGTGCTTCAGTTCAGGGGGGATACAGTCAGAGGCCACTCCCTTCCCATTTCTCCGCACACTGTCACATTTCAGGCCTGGATTAGGGCCCAGGGGGCTAAGTGATTCTGGCTGCTTTGCGGTAGGCTGGCTCTAAGAAGGACTGAGCTAAACCTCCTGTGTCTGAAACCACCCACATGCTCACCTCTGCTGCTGAGAACCCAGCTCTGTAGAATCGCTGACTGTCTCCGGCTACTGGAGCCAAAGCATCATATGCTCTGAATAATAAAGCCATCCAGAAAGTTCCCCGTGGTGAGCTGGGAACACACTCCAGTTCGTACCCTTGGGGCCGGGCAGCCAGAAATATCACCAAAGGCCTGCCATCAAAGCCAATCTCCTGTTCTCAGCAGGCTGGAGCCACAAGGCCCAGGGAGTTTCAATCCCCAATCCCTTCCCTTTCCTGATGCCTTCTTCTCCCAATGAGACCATGTGTATTTTTCATCCAAGACCCTATTTTTACAGAGCATCATAAAACATTCTCAATAAGCTCAGTGACCATTTGTCCCAATTTTTCCAACCCTAGAGAGCGAAAGTCATTGAAGGTCAGAGAAAGACATAGTAAGACCAATATGAGGCCAATGGAACCAGTCAAATATATTTGGTTCACCTGTGGAAGCAGGCATGGCATTGTTCTTTCAAGTGGATGTCAAAGCTGTAAACTTGCAGCTGCTCACAGGCTGCAACTGGGACAGCTGGTCAGATGGTGTATTTGTTGTGCATGGCGAGATCTTTGCGGGCAGGGGCTGAGCCTTGTTCCTCTCTCTGTCCAGCACTCAGCAGCAAACACAGTGCCTAGCACGGAGCAGTCAATCCAAAAACACCTGTCAAATGAATAAAGTTGCTTAGTTAGTCCGCCAATGGGTTTAAGATGCTTGTATCACACATTCTCATATCAGCCTAAACTTTTCCTTCTCATTGCTTACCATACTTGTAATTAAATAATTGCACGTGCAATTATTTGTTTAATACATGCCTCCTTGACAAGACTGTCAGCTCCCTGGAGGCAGAGACTGCCCCCAGTTTTGTTCAACATTTGTATCCTCAGGGCTGAGAACGGGATCTGGCATATAGCTGACACTCAATCAATGTTTGTTGAATAAATAAATGAGCAAAGATGGCAAAGACCGCCACGGTCAGTGAGTCGACCCACCCACTAATTTTTTGTTTGTTCTGTTTTGTTTTTATTTTACTGGAGTATAGTTGATTTACAATGTTGTGTTAGTTTCAGGTGTACGGCAAAGTGATTCAGTTATACATGTACATATAGTCATTCTTTTTTAGATTCTTTTCCCATATAGGCCACCACTAATTTTGGAGGCCTGTGCTTCCTGAGGCACTGAGCTTCACTCCCAGGTCAAAGGAAGCTGGCCTAAGGTTTTTTACTTCAAGATGCTGACAGTGCTATGGGAAAGTGTGTGGATACGGGTTTGTTAATACCCAGGCTCAGATGTTCTTAGTCTGCCTCCTAGAAAGTCTATCCATTTATGAAAGAGCACAATGGAGTGGGAAACAGGCTCATTTGCTGGTTAACCGGGGCCTTCCCTTTGCCTCTAGTTGGTGATTTGGGACATTTGGCCTGGGGATGGATGAACCAGATTTCAGTCTGGAGTTAGTAATGGAATCTACTTCGTAGAGTTGTTATAGGAGAAAATGAGTATATAGGTGTGTAAATATTTACCATAGGACCTGACAGTGGCACTACTGCTCAGTAATGGTATCTAGAGTTGTTGTTGTTACCAATACTCTGCCTTCTAAGGCTGCTCTTGGATGAAGGATGCCATCACCTGGATGAAGATCTTCAGGATGGAAGTCTGGGGCTGGGCTTCTCCAAGGCATCTCCCAGGGACAACCTGGACAGACTGCAGGGAAGGAGTGAATCAGCTGTGTGACAGAGACACTACTCCTTACAGAGACACTACTCAAACTGACTTGGGCAAAAGTTGGCCCACACTTCCCTTAACTCCAGAGTGTAGAATTGCCTTGAGCACAGCTGGATCCAGGAGCTCAAGCAATATCATCAGGATGTTTCTTCCTTGCCTCTATCTGCTGCTGTCCACACTGCAGTCTTCTGTGTCTCAGAGAGGCTGCCCAAGGTCGCTTACATCCTGTCCTCAACTACCACAGAAAAGAGAAAGTCTCCCTTTCCCGAAGTTCAGACCAGACCTCCAGAGTTCTCATTGGCTGTAACTGAGTCACATGACCACTCCTGACCCAATCATTGTGGCCAGTGGATGCAAGCCTCTGATTGGCAGAGCTGAGTCACATGCCGACGTCTAGGCTATGGGCTGGAGTCAGCTGCACAGATGGGGAGGGAATGAACCCGAGCAACTTAACAATTACTGTTGCCAGAGAGGGGAGAATGTTGCTGGGTCAGCAAAACAAACATCCCCTGCAGATTACAAACCTCTCTGCAGGTCAAGTGGCAAGAGCAATGTCACAGTGAGACCAAACAAACATCAGTTCCATCAGACAAATAAAGTGATAGGATCTGGAGGGATTCCCAGAGGACAATGGGGCATTTACTCAGCAATCTGCCAAAAGACCTGTTCTATAGGGCCAAGATTAGGGTGAGGCAAATGAGGCACCTGCCTCAGGCACCAAGTTAAGCAAAACACAAAAAAACTCAGTAACCTAGAAAAATAATACTTGAATACAATATTTTATTATTAAAAAAATAAATCTATCTATCTATTTATTTATTTATTTTTGGCTGTATTGGGTCTTCATTGCTGCACACAGGTTTTCTCTAGTTGCGGCGAGCGGGGGCTACTCTTCGTTGCTGTGCGGGAGCTTCTCATCGCGGTGGCTTCTCTTGTTGCGGAGTACGGGCTCTAGGCACGTGGGCTTCAGTAGTTGTGGTTCGCGGGCTCTAGAGCGCAGGCTCAGTAGCTGTGGCGCACGGGATTAGTTGATCCGCAGCATGTGGGATCTTCCCGGACCAGGGCTCGAACCCGTGTCCCCTTCCCTGGTTAACTTCTTAACCAGAGAAGTTCAAATATAATATTTTAAAAATCAAAATTAACGCCCCAAATCCGTGATGAATAAAATACCAAAACTTTAAATGAAAGCAGGATAAGTAATAGTGCTGTAGAGAGCCATATTGAAGCTTGGGGCAAAAGGAAAAATCACAACTACTGATTTTACTGTTACGTAAAATTTTGGTATTTTGTTCATCATGAATTTTTTTGGCATTAATTTTGATTTTTAATATATTGCATTAAAATATTATTTGTCTTGATTTCTGAATTTGGGGGCACCCCGCTAAATTTTGTGCTGGAGGCAGGATACCTCATTCCTCTTATCCTAGTCTAGGCCCTGCTGTCTTGTGTGGGATTTGCTGTAGGCAGAGAGGGAAAGCCACCCTGAGATGAAGGGATGTGTCCAAATTGGCATTCCCTAGTGGGAAGGGCCCTGGGCTGGAAGTGAAGCCCTGGTAGCAGCCCTGGTTCTGCTATCCGTGTGCTGTCACTCTGCTACCTTGGGAAAATATTTTCCTCTCTAGTCCTCAGTTTTTCCACTTGCATATGAGGGACAGGGCATAGTTAATGGTTTTCAAGCAATAGAACTCAATATCTTAGTTTAGAAAAAAAAAAAGGAAATAGAGCTGTTAAAAGGGGCATGTGCTGAGGTAGACCTACCTGCACCTCTGTACCTCCACCAACTCAACAGCCCCTCCAAGTGCTCCATGGAGTCCTAAGGAGTTCCAGGGGGCACAGCATGAAAACCTTTAAATTCCATGATCTCTAAGATCCCTAAGCAAACCCATTTTTCTGCCTGAGACAATGTACACATTTCAGTTCCTCCTGTCTATGCTTTATTTAGGTCAGTGTTTCTCATATGGCCAGGCATGCCCTGTATCAAGGACACCACAGATGCTTTATTTAAAACACAGTTTCTATGGCCCCACCCTAGTTGCACTGAACCTGAATCTTCCAGGGATGAGGCCCAGAACCAACATTTTGAACAAGCAACTTCCCTGCCAGCTGATGGACACCACTGAAGTGTTTGAGTCCTTCCCTATTAAGTTATTTCCACAGAACCTCATAAAGTATTTTATCCTGGAGCTTTCATTTACAACTGTCCTTCTGAATGACCAGAGCAAGGAGAAAAAAACACAGGAATAGTCAGATGAGCCCAAATAAATGAATCTAGGCTTGCCAAGTAGAAACAGATCACAGTGAGATCTCCAGGACCCTTCCCAGACAGAACATCCTGGCATCTCCTTGTTCAGCAATCCCACAGTTTGTATCTGAAAGAAATCATCTGCACATTTCTCTTTTCTTCTGGAGTAGCACTGGCAACCTCAGGAATAATTTATTGAATTATCAGGTTTCTTAGTATATAATTGAGTTCCTGGGAGCTAAGAGTGAGTGTGCCTGTAAGGCTGTCAAGAAAATTCACTTTAGACTTCGGAAATATGGTAGATTTTTGTCATTTGCAATGGAAACAGCCATTCATTCTTTCTTTCTTTCTTTTTTCACTCAACTAGCTTGGCAGATTCACTGGTGCATAAGATATTTCCTCTGCTTTTTTTTCCAGCTTTACTGAGATACAATTCTCACACAATACAATTCATCCATTTAAATTGTAAATTCAATTGTTTTTGATATACTAAGAGTGTGCAACCTTCATCACAATCAATCATAGAATATTTTTATCACCTCAAAAATAATTCTTGGACCCTTTAGCTATCACCTCCCAATCCTCCAACCCCTTAGCCCCAATCAACCACTACTCTACTTTCTATCTCTATGGATTTGCTTATTCTGGACATTTCATTTAAATGGAATCATATATTATGTGCTCTTTTGAGATGGGCTTCTTTTTAAAAAATATTTATTTATTTTGGCTGCGTTGGGTCTTAATTGCAGCACGCAGGATCTTCACTGAGGCGCACAGGATCTTTCATTACAGAGTGCGGTGTCTTCATTGTGGCGCTTGGGCTTCTCTCTAGTTGTGGTCTTGCGGGTTTTCTCTCTCTAGTTGTGGCGTGTGGACTCGAGGGTGTGCAGGCTCAGTAGTTGTGGTGTGCGGGTTTAGTTGCCCCGCGGCAACTTAGGGATCTTAGTTCCCTGACCAGGTATCAAAGACGCATCCCTTGCATTGGAAGGCGGATTCTTTATCACTGGGCCACCAGGGAAGTCCCCGAGATGGGCTTCTTTCACTTAGTGTAATGTGTTCGAAATGTATGCATGTTGTAGATTGTATCAGTACCTCATTCCTTCTTAGGGCTGAATAATACTCCATTGTGTGGATATGCCACCTTTTTTTTTATCCATTCATCAAGTTGATGTACATTTGGGCTGTTTTCATTCCTTGACTATTCTGAATAATGCTATTGTTAATATTTGTATACAAGTTTTTGTGTAGACATGTTTTCTTTCCTCTGCCTTTGAAGGGCTCCTAGTTCAGCAGATGTCTTTCCTCTGCCTGTGAAGGGCTCCTAGTTCAGCAGATGTAGGTACTAAAACATGTACCTACATAATTACCTGTGCCAACAGGATGGTGCCAGAGAGGGACAAGGCAACACAGTGTAATGGTTAGAACCACATGCTTCTGCCATTACTGAGTGATCTCAGGGGCAAGTTTCTTCACCTTTCTGTGTATCAGTTTTCTCACGTGTAACATGGGATCAATATTTTTCTGACTGCTGTGAGGGTTACATGAGATAATGCATGTTAGGGACTTAGCACCAAGCCTGGCACATAGTATGTGCTTGATTAAATTTTGTCATTATCATTCTGGAGATTACCAAGTAAGTTTATTGATGGACAATGCACTGGAGCACGAGTAAAGTCTTCATTCATTGAACAAATGTTTATTGAGTATTTATTATGAACTTGGCACTGTGAGAAATACAGTTGATCCAGACTTTGGATCCTACTGCCAGGAGTTCATAATCTGTAATCTAAATGGCAAGACTTACTGCCATACATTGCCTCCGTATATTGTGATTTGTTCTTTAATAAAGGTCTAAAAACTTGTTGTGGGAGCCCTGGAGAAGGAAAACTTTAAATAAATAAATAAAAAGACCTTCTTATTCTGAAAATGTTGAAACATACTGGAAAGTAGGAAGAATTATAAAATGAATACCTACATATAATCACATAGATGCAGCAACTGTCAACATTTTACCATATTTACTTCATCTTACTATATGTTAAATTTGTGGCTGAACTATTTTAAAGTTTAGTGCAGATATTCTAACACTTCAGCCCTAAACGCTTAAGCATGCATTTCCAAAAAATAAGGATTCTCCTCCATAACCACAATACACTTACCACACCTCACAAAATAATTTCCTTATATCATCTAATATGCAGTTCATAGTCAGATCTCCCCCACTGTCTAAAAACTTGGTCTTTATGGCTTTTTAAAAAAGAAAACAAGCCAAGATACAATCAAGAATCACATCTGCCCTTTACGCGGTCACGCTGAGCTAGCGCCCGGGCTTGGGATCAGACCACAGCCCCCGCCGCGGCCCGCCGCCTCCTGCTGCCTCCCGCCGCCTCCGGACCATGGACCCCCCGCAAAGTGAGCGAGCTTCGAGCCTTCGTGAAAAAGTGCAAGCAGGACCCAAGCGTTCTACACACCGAGGAAATGCGCTTCCTGAGGGCGTGGGTGGAGAGCATGGGGGGTAAAATACCACCTGCTACTCATAAAACTAAATTGGGAGAAAATACCAAGGAAGAAAAAACAGATAGTAAGAAGGCGGAGGAAAACATAAAGACAGACGAACCATCAAGTGAGGAGAGTGATCTAGAAATTGGCAATGAAGGTGTGACTGAACCAGACACTGATGCCCCTCAAGAAATGGGAGATGAAAATGCAGAGAGAACTGAGGAGATGATGGATCAGGCAAATGATAAAAAAGTGGCTGCCATTGATGCCCTAAATGATGGTGAACTACAGAAAGCCATTGACTTGTTCGCAGATGCCATCAAGCTAAATCCTCATTTGGCCATTCTGTATGCCAAGAGAGCAAGTGTCTTCAACAAATTACAGACGCCAAATGCTGCCATCCGAGACTGTGACAGAGCTATTGAAATAAATCCTGATTCAGCTCAGCCATACAAAGGGCGAGGGAAAACGCACAGACTTTGGGGCCATTCGGAAGAAGCTGCCCATGACCTCGCCCTTGCCCGTAAGCTGGATTATAATGAAGATGCTAGTGCAATGCCGAACGAAGTTCAACCAAGGGCCCAGAAAACTGCTGAACATTGGAGAAAGTATGAGAGAAAACGTGAACAGCGAGAGATCAAAGAAAGAACAGAAAGGGTCAAGAAGGCTCGGGAAGAACATGAGAGCGCCCAGAGGGAGGAAGAAGGCAGACGACCATCAGGAGCTCAGTATGGCTCTTTTCCAGGTGGCTTTCCTGGCCGAATGCCTGGTAATTTTCCTGGAGGAATGCCTGGAATGGGAGGGGGCATGCCTGGAATGGCAGGAATGCCTGGGCTCAATGAAATTCTTAGTGATCCAGAGGTTCTTGCAGCCATGCAGGATCCAGAAGTTATGGTGCCCTTCCAGGATGTGGCTCAGAACCCGGCAAGTATGTCAACATATCCGAGCAACCCAAAGGTTATGAATCTCATCAGCAAAGTGTCGGCCAAATTTGGAGGTCAAGCATAATGCCCTTCTGACAAATAAAGCCCCTGCTGAAGAAAAAGCAGCTTAGACCACCTAATGGATGTCGCAATAATACAAACCAGTGTACCTCTGAAGAGAGCTGGGGTGCTTTGAAGAGGAACCCTACCCCTCTGCTCCAAATGCAGCTGAAACATTTTACAGTGGTTTGCCATTAGGGTATTCATACAGATAATGTTTTCTTACTAGAAATTTAAAACTTTAAATAATTTTTAAACCTTAAAAATATTTAAAACAAATTAAAAGGGTGTGTTAATCCCTACATTTTTCTTTACTAATCATTTTGTGTTTTTCCTTTGAATTAGTTAGGCAAGGAAGATACTTCAGTATGGAAGATTTATTGTTCAAGTTTGAGTGAAGTAAAGATTTATTAGTGGGAGGCAAATGTAACATTTAAATAGATAAAGTTTGAGTTGGATATATGGTAGAAAAAAAAAAAAGAATCACATCTTACATTTACTTGTTAGACTCTAGGATCTCTTTGAATCTAGAACCTCCTCCTCCAGTGCCTTTGCTTTTGTTTTGTTTTCACGGTGTTGACTTTTAAGAAATCACATCAGTTGCCTTATAAACTGTCCCACATTCTGGACTTGCCTGATTGCTTCTCTGTGGGTTACATAATGGGTTCCTCTATCCCCTGAAATTCTTGTAAACTGAAGCCAGCTCTAAAGACCTGATTAGGTTCAGGCTCAATATTTTGGGCAGGAGCAAAATCAGATGGAGTTGTGTAGTCTACTGCATCCTACCGAGAGGTGTATAATGCTGGTTGTTCCACTATAGGTGACACTAAGCATGGCCCCTGGGATAAGCGGTGACAGGCAGAGAGAGGAGGAAGGAAGTGGGAAGGAAGGAAATGTCTTCACAGGCAATGCTTCTGAATAGGGCTTGAAAGAGCGTGTAGGAGCCTGCTGGGTGGAGAAGAGGGACAGGGAAGGGCTTCCAAGGTATGAAGACAGTGTTGGGAAAGAGTGCTGAGCTTCAGGAAGTAGGAGATGGTAGCCAAATGAGGCTGAGAATTGTTATACTAATAAGGACAGGCACTTAAGGCCTATTAGAGTTTACCATGTTCTAGGAACCATGCTAAGTGATTCATTTAATTTCTCACACAGTCCTATGGAATGGGTGCTACCACCCCCATTTTAATGGTGTGGAAATCAAGGTTTAGTGATGTGTGGTAACTTGCCTAAAGATCCTAAAGCCAGGAACAGGCTGACTCGGGGGATTTGAATCCAGGTGCCCCTACTTTTAAAACCACAAAGCTCTACATTAAGGTGACAGGGCAAAAGAGTTGGAGAGGCAGCTTGGGGTAGGTGGAAGCAGGCCTTCCCTGACATTCTGAGGAGTCTGGATGTCATTCCTGGGGCAGTGGGGAGCCAGCGAAGGTTTCCTCGCAGGGGCAGGCCTGGCTGTGCCTGAGAATCACCGGCTCTGCCCGGCGAAGGCACAGTGGAGCTGCTGGTGTGAGCTAGTAGACGCAAGGCCGGGCGCCCCTTCAGGGGACTTGGGCCCTGGGGAACAGGGATCTTAGGAAGGAATTCAAGTGCCTCCGACCTTGTGCATGTCCTCACTGCCAAGTGCACTGGCCAGGGATGGCGGCTGGGCTGGGTTCTCCCCAGTACACCCGAGAGCCTTCCTGCACACGCAAGCGCTGGGGTGCAGAGCAAGAGCAAGGTGGGCGCAGCAACCACGGACCCCTGCACATGGCGAAGAGCTCCAGTTTCCACTGAGTCATCCCTAAGTCCCAGCATGTTGTTGGCCACAGCGCGCTGGAACGTGAACTGCAAAGACCCAGGTGAAAGGACCACCTTTAATCCCCGAGACCCAGAGAGGGAAAGTAACTGGCCCAAGATCACACAATCAGACAGCGGCAGAGGCAGGACTAGAACGCAAGTTGTCCGCTGGATTCTATCCTTTCAGGCTGGAGTTTATTTCGGAATCGAAAGAAGAATCAAGAAACGGTCACTGAGGAATGGCCGCGGGATGCCTAATGCTCCGGGGAATTTTTAATTTATATTTTCATTTTTTATTTATATTTTCCCACTTTGGGAATCCTCTCGGGGGGCTCCGGGCGCCCTCCCCGGCTGGCTGTTGTCTCACAGTCCCCAAAACAGCGCAGCATCCCCGGCACTGCCTGGACGTCCCTCGGTCCCTTGAGCACAACCAGTGAGCTGTCAGTTACTGCAGTGGTACAAAGCCTGGGCCTTGCTGCTCAACCTTCAACCTTCAGGCAGGGAGGGTGTGTGGATGGAATGCGGTAACTGCTCTGGGGCCAGGATACCTGCGTTCAAACCTCTGCCCTGGTACTCACTAGCTGTGAGACCTCCCCGCTCTGTGCTTGTTTCATCATTATTATTATTATTATTTTAATTTTTATTTATTTATTTTCTGGCCATGTTGCCTATGGGATCTTAGTTTCCCACCAGGGATCGAACCAGTGCCCCCTGCAGTGGGAGTGCAGAGTCTTAACCACTGGACTGCCAGGGAAGTCCCCATGTTTCTTCATTTTTAAATCAATGAAAATAGCAGAGCTTCACACAGTTGGGTGTGAGGATTAAATAGCATAAGCAGTGTTCAAGGGCTTAGTAAGGCTTGCCACAAGATAAAGCCCGGTATTACTATTCACTTGGGAATCAGTAGGCTTGGGTGCCTGCCACTGACTTATCTATTTATTGGACAAACCTTCCAGATGCTGCATAAAATCGGCCTCTTCCATGAAGTATACTCGGATTAACTGTGCTAAGTTTAAAGCCTCCTTGATTCCAAGAATGTAAAGCACAGCTGGGGACTTCCCTGGTGATGCAGTGGTTAAGACTCTGCTCTCCCTATGCAGGAGGCCCGAGTTTGATCCCTGGTCAGGGAACTAGATCCCACATGCATGCTGCAACTAAGAAGCCCACATGCCTCAACTAAGAGTAGGCATGCCAGAACTAAGGAGCCGGTGAGCCGCAACTAAGACCCAGCACAACCAAATAAATAAATAAATAAATATTTTTTTAAAAAAATAAAGGGACTTTCCTGGTGGCACAGTGGTCAAGAATCCACCTGTCAATGCAGGGGACATGGGTTCGATCTCTGGTCCGGGAAGATCCCACATAACACGAAGCAACTAAGCCTGTGCCACAACTACTGAGCCTGTGCTCTAGAGCCCACGCGCCACAAACGCTGAGCCCACACGCCACAGCTACTGAAGCCTGCCCACCTAGAGCCCACGCTCCGCAACAAGAGAAGCCACCGCAATGAGAAGTCTGCACACCGCAACCAGAGAAAGCCAACTCACAGCAAGGAAGACCCAATGCAGCCAAAAAGAAGAAAAGAAAAAAGAAAAAAACTTAAAATAAATAAGTTAATTATTTTAAAAAAATAAAGCACAGCTGGCATTCTCTAAACTAAATGTAATGGCAGCGGGGAAGAGCAGTCTGTGTATCCCCCCCTCCTCTCACAGCACTAAGCCAGACTCAGAAGGCCTGGGGGTTGTAGTCTTACCCTGGACTAGCTGCTGCCTAATCAATTTGCGGTAAATGATTTCATCTCTGTGACTCATTTTCTTCAGTAAAATAAGGGTGATAGTATCTGTTTTGCATGATGAAAAAAGTCAGATTCCTGACTACACTTTGAGAATGGGAAGAAACAAAGAGGCAAAATGTTTTTTCAAAGCATATTTCATAAACCAGAAAAATGCTAATATATAGTGTTTTTCTTTTCTGAATTTTACCTTATTTAAAAGTTTTGTAAGAAGCATTAATACATTCTCATGGTGAAAGATTCATAGTATTAGTCAAAAAAGGGCAATCAGTTACATATGAAATGTGACCCCAACTTTGTTTAAAAAAGCATAAATACACTGAAAAAATAACCAAGGAAATCCACCAACATGTTAACAATGGTGGTAGGATTACTGGTGATTATTATCTTCATTTCATTTTTCTACATTTTCCATTTTTTCCTAATGAGGATATATTATTTTTATAAACAGAAGTACAATTATTTTTAAAGCAAAATAATGTATTTGCAAATGTTCAAGGCTAAGCAAAAGCAAGCTGGATGTCATCTACGTGTGAGTCATTAGAAACCTTTAAGATTAAAATTCTGCCTTTTGGAAGTACCTGTCCCCCAACTATGAGTCAGTCCATATTTTTTTTTCCTCATTGAAAGCCTCATGCAGAGCTCCCCACTCCTTCAGTTTCCAGAACTTCACCAGCCTCCTTGCCTGAGGGTCCTCCTTTTGAACTTGGGTCTGGCTGTGCTCTGTGGAGCTGAAGACCCTTGAAATCCCTGCAGTTACCAGCTTACCTCATTAGATGAGAAGGCCTGTTATTCACCAGTTAAAAAAAAAAAAAGATTGGCATTCGTGCCCCTGCTCTGGGTTATTGTGCCTCTTTTCACAGTCCATGAGAATCTTCTTCAAGTCCATCACAGCCTTACTGAACCTAGAAGCTCAAAAACCTTCAATGGCTCCTCGTTTCCTTTAGGGTGGGTACTAGCCAACTTCCTTAGTCTGGCATTTAAGGACTTGTAAGATGGGAACCCCCTGTCCTTACAACTCCCATTAAGTCATTCAAATCGTCTGCTAGTCAGCTGCACAGCCAGGCCAGGAAGGGACAATAATGAGCAAAGAGAGCTGGGTATAGGAATGCAATGGGGGGACTTCTCTGGTGGTGTGGCGTAGTGGTTAAGAATCCACCTGCCAAGGGCATGGGTTTGATCCCTGGCCTGGGAAGATCCCACATGCCGCAGAGCAACTAAGCCGGTGTGCCACAACTACTGAGCCTGCGCTCTAGAGCCCATGAGCCACAACTACTGAGCCCGTGTGCCACAACTACTGAAGCCCACACGCCTAGAGCCTATGCTCTGCAACAAGAGAAGCCACCACAATGAGAAGCCTGCACACCGCAACGAAGAGTAGCTCCCGCTCGCCACAACTAGAGAAAGCCTGCACGCAGCAACGAAGACCCAATGAAGCCAAAAATAAATAAAAATTTAAAAAATAATACGTATATATTTTTTTAAAAAACAATGCCACGGGGAAAGGTGTGTACTATGGAAAACGGGAGCAAAAGCATAGGCCTTCTAAAGGGACTGTCACTTTTTTTTTTTTTAATTTTATTTATTTATTTATTTATTTATTTATTTTTGGCTGCATTGGGTCTTCGTTGCTATGCGCAGGCTTTCTCTAATTGCGGAGAGCGGGGGCTACTCTTCGTTGCAGTGCACGGGCTTCTCATTGCGGTTGCTCCTCTTGTGTAGCACGGGCTCTAGAGCACAGGCTCAGTAGTTGTGGCACACTGGCTCAGTAGCTGTGGCTCACGGGCTCTAGAGCGCAAGCTCAGTAGTTGTGGCACATGGGCTCAGTAGTTGTGGCTCGCAGGCTCAAGAGCGCAGGCTCAGTAGTTGTGGCACACAGGCTTAGTTGCTCCGCGGCATGTGGGATCTTCCCCGACCAGAGATCAAACCCGGGTCCCCTGCATTGGCAGGCGAATTCTTAACCACTGTGCCACCAGGGAAGCCCAGGGACTATCACTTCTTGATGTCAATCAATTGCTGCCTGTTGGGATCTTTCCATTTTTCAAGAGAATTGAGAAATCTGGATCTATATGTGAAATCTTATTTTTCAATATTAGCAGCTAATTCACAAAACACATTTGGCCAGTCTGCTGATCACAATTTGTGACCTGTCAAAGGAACACAATGAACTTTTCTCCCTCCATACCTTTGCTTTTGCTGTTCCCACTGCCAAGAACACCCTCGCACTCATGTGGGTCTCATGAACTCCACCTATTCTGTTAGGCTCAGCCGAAACACCACCTCTTTTGTGAGCATTCCCAGATGAACTCAGCTAGCAGTGACACCTCCCTCCCTGGGGCTGCAACATTTAGTCCCCATCTCATGCCATGGTTATTCTGATGAGTCCTATCTCTCTTGGTAGATAATGAGCTCCTAAAATACAGCTGACCCTCGAGCAACACGGGATTTAGGGGCACTGACCATCCCTATAATGGAAAATCTGCATATAACTTTATACCTGCCCTCTTTATCTGCAGTTCTGCATCCTCAGATTCTACCTACTGTGGCTCATTTAGTACTATAGTAGTATTTCTTGAAAAAAATTCAGGTATAAGTGGACCCACGCAGTTCAAACCTGTGTTGTTCAAGAGTCAACTATATTCAGCAAATAATCATGGAGCACCTGCTTTGTTATAGGCACCAGGCTAGGCACTGGGGATACAGCCTAGAGCAAGATGGATAGTCTCTGCCTTGATGGAATATAGAGTCTAGTACAGGGGACTGGATTTTTTTAATTAATCATTCTCAAGATACCTAATTCCAATGTGTGATGAGTTTTATGGAGGTGAAGAGAGTTTCTAAAAGGAACTTAATCCAGGCAGGAAGATTAAGCTGGTCACCACGAGGCTGCTCAGGGAAGCATTAGCTCTAAGGCTGCACAGTTTGTATACTGCACAAAGGTAACAGGTGGAGAGGGCAGGCGAGAGCAGAGATCCAGTCCTGCCCAAACTGTGCCCTTTTCTTTCTTCTTTTTTGGCTGTGACACACAGCTCACAGGATCTCAGTTGCCCTATCAGGGACTGAACCCAGGCCACGGTAGTGAAAGCCGGGAATCCTAACCACTAGGCAACCAGGGAATTCCCAAAGCTGTGCCTGTTTCTAATTTGCAAAAAAGCATTTTGTAGTCTAACGGGGGCAGTGTTTAGTTCCTCCTCCCCTCCGACCACCTCCTCCCCAAAAAGCTGCTCTAAATAAACACAGACTCTATTAAAAACAGTGATCTCAAAAAAAAAAAAAAAAACAACAGTGATCTCTCTCTCTCTTTATATATATATATGTATACATACCCTCAAGAGATGTCCCCTGGACTCCCTTTCTACCAGAACACACCCTCTAAATCCTTCCTTTAAAGACTTTAGGGACCAAGGAAGGCATCGCTGAGGAAGTGAATAGGAGCTGAGACTGAAGGTAAGAAGGGGCCAGGCAGCTAAAGCATGAGGAGCACCACGTACGAGGCCTCTGAGGAGAGAAAGTACCATAGATGAAGGATCTACTGATAATAAGCAGCCAGTGTGGCTGAAGCGTGGATAGACAGAGAGTGCGGCAAGGGTGGGCTGGGTAGTGACCATACCACACATGGCCTGTAAGGCCACATTAAGGGGTTCGATCCTCAGCCTGAAACATCTCATATTTCCCCCTCCCTGACCATGCTGCTTATGGGTGTCACTGCCCATGGGCAATCCCATAGAGAGCATGATAACACAAACTACCTTTCCAGAGCTCCTACCATGAGCCACACACTGTGGTGAGGCCACATGTCCGGTTCACTCTTCCTTCCCTATCTTCCTAAGCAAGTAAGTATTCGTTGATTCCAATTGAGCAGATGACAAAATGGAGGCACAGCAAGGATAAGCAGCCTGCCCAAGGTCACCTGGCTATTAAAAGGTGGGCTGGGATTCCAGCTCTCTGATTCTGAGCCCTTCCTCTTGGCTGCCTTGTAACAAAGACCCTTTGCAAATAAACAGAAGGCACAAGCAGTTCAGAGCCTGGCTACTCAAGAAGGGGTCTGGGAGCTTGTAGCATTGGCATCACCTGGAAGCTTGTCAGAAATGTAGGAGCTTCAGTTCCATCACCGCCCTACTGAATCACAAATTCTCCTCTTACAAAAATCATGTGCATACTCCAGACTGAGAAGCACTACACCAGAGAATAATCCAAGCAAACTGGCATATTGTCTTTGCAACCCTTATACAACTGTCTAGTGTCTCAAAGGCCAAGTTTCCAGTGACTTGAAAACAACTTCTTATAACCAAATTTGCCAGAATTGCCAACTGTGCCATCCATCCACTTACCCTAGTTCTGTATTCCATTCCAACTCCAAGGGAAAGATCCTGAGAGGCTACCATCACCTCCAGTGTCAGGGTGCCGTACACTCCACTTCTGCTCATTTCCTTAGTACAGATCTGCCCTTATATAGAAAGAAATCTGAAGTTGTTGTACCCTTCTCTGGTTAATCACTGTTCCAAAAAATCTTCTATTTGGTGTCCACCCTGATCTCCAGATCATTTCCCGGGACCCACTTTTCACAAGCCAATTCCTTTCCTTAGCCTGCATTCCAAAGGAAGCAAAATGGTTTGGTGAAGATTGGTAGGTGAGGGAAAGCTGGAGTCTCCTTCTGCATTAAGGCCACATGTTGTGTGACTGGGAAACTCCCACCTCCATTTCCTCATTCCCATCTGAGAAATGAGTAGGATGGACTAGATTAGGAATCGCTAAATCAGGGGCTTTGCAGGTAACAAAAAGGAAGTTCAATGGCCTAGGTGAAATAGGAAGGAGTAGTGGGGACTGTGGTGAATTAGAGGACGCAGTGCCTTGACTAAAGAAGGCAGCCCCACTCAGCAGGACGCTACTGTTGTCATGGGAAATACTGGCCCAGTGTTGACATATATTCTAATTTTTCAAGACTTGGGAATCAGATTCCCCCCCTATGAAATATCCTATGGTGTTTAAATACTGGCATCTGGCTAAAACTTAAACAACACTGTGTGGGCCAAATAAAGATCAGGTGCAGGCCAAACCTGCCCGTGGGCCGCCAGTTTGCGATGCCTGGCCTGGATGCCACCTAATGTTACGCTTAGATTCCATCCTACGTGCAGCTCTTCAAAATGCTGCTGTAAGGGAGGCGGAATCAGCGCCCTCCGGGGCCCGTCGCTCCTCCCCATCGCGGTCCTGGGCCCTGTCCGTGCCTCTTCGCAGGCCTCTCGGGGAGACGGCCATGTGCCGGGACTCAGTCTTGTTCGTGGTGGCGGTCACGGGTCGCACAGGGTCGCTTTCTTCACAACCTCCCTACCTGCTCGCCAGCTCTCCAGGCAGCGTCTGCGGCGATGACTCAGCCTCGGGCAGCCTGAGCCATGAGGGAGGCGAGGGGAAGGAGGCGGGGGAGGAGAAGGGGCGGGCGTGGCCGGGCCAACGGAGGAGGGAGGAGAGCGAGAAGGAAGGAGGATAGAGGGGAAAGGGAGGGAGGCGGAGGGAGGGAGGCGGAGGAAGGGAGGGGGAGGGGAGGCCGAAAGCCCAGCCCCCGCGTCCTCCCGCTCGCCGCCTGTTGACTTAGGGCTGGGTGGGTGCTGGCCGGCCAGAGAAGAGCGGAGTGGGGGGGGGGGGGGGGGGGGCGGGTAGGGACCGAAAGGAAGGTCTTGAGCTTCCGGCACTCATCCCCCATCCCGGAGTGTCCTTGTTGACACGCGCTTCCTAGCCACACCCGCGGACCCACCCCAGCCGCGGTTGGATTAGTGCTGGGAAAGGCACCTTTAGACACGGACCCTTAGTGATCACCTCCCTCCCTGTGGAGGCCTTGAAGCACTGGGCAGTTAGAAAGGGACGGAGATGAGGGATCCGGGGCCCTGCTAACCCGGGTCTTGCAAGGCAGAGAGAAAATCCACATCGCCTACCCACAAGTGGAAATTTAAAGGGAGAAATGATCTACTGGCACATTCTGCTCGGCTACACAGTAGCTATAATGCAAGGTTGAATTTGGAAGGTAGCCCAAGGAAGTTTCCTTAGCAATTAAAAAAAATATAAATGGGGGCTTCCCTGGTGGCGCAGTGGTTGGGAGTCCACCTGCCGATGCAGAGGACGTGGGTTCGTGCCCGGGTCCGGGAAGATCCCACATGCTGCGGAGCGGCTGGGCCTGTGAGCCATGGCTGCCGAGCCTGTGCTCCGCAACGGGAGGGGCCCACACAGTGAGAGGCCCGCGTACCGCAAAAAATAAATAAATAAATGAATGAATTGATGAATGAATGAAATGTGCTACAGGAGCATATCTATGTGCATAGAGAGGACAGGTTTTCTTTTTGTTGTAATGTCTTTGTGTGTGTGTTTGGGAGGATGTATAGGAGTCTGTATGTGTATCTTTTTTTTAAATTAATTAATTTATTTATTTATGGCTGCGTTGGGTCTTCGTTGCTGTGCACAGGCTTTCTCTAGTTGCAGTGAGCGGGGGCTACTCTGTTGCAGTGTGTGGGCTTCTCATTACGGTGGCTTCTCTTGTTGCAGAGCACGGGCTCTAGGCGCACAGGTTTCAGTAGTTGTGGCTCATGGACTCACTAGTTGTGGCTGGCAGGGTCTAGAGCGCAGGCTCAGTAGTTGTGGCACATGGGCTTAGTTGCTCCGAGGCATGTGGGATCTTCCCGGACCAGGGCTTGAACTGGTGTCCCCTGCACTGGCAGGCGGATGCTCAACCACTGCACCACCAGGGAAGTCCTGTATGTGTATCTTGAATGATGTATGCATATGTATGCTTATAGATATAAGCACATTGATAGCTGCATGTGAGTATGTGTACTCAGAACGTGTCTCTGTGTATATGTATGGATATTTTTATATGCCTAAATGTTAAACAAGTGTGTATATATATGAGATCTATGGGCTTTCCTGAGTTTGCATGTAAATATATGTATGGACATGAATTTGTGGCTTTGTGAGTGTGACAGCGTGTACTTGGGTATGTATTGCTATTGTGTGCCAGTGTTGTGTGTGTGTGTGTGTGTGTGTGTGTGTGTGTGTATGCGACTCTGTGTGCCTTGGTGAGATTGCGTTATGGTTGTGTATGTGTGTTCATGAGTGTATGGGAATACATTTGTGAGTCTGTGACCAGGGCTTGGGTGTGCCTTGAGGTTACTTGTGTGTTTAGATGAGAACAGGTGTGTTTTTCCAAGTCTGAGTGGATATGACTGTAATGAGTCTGCATATCTCTATAGCCAGCCTATTGATTCAGTCTGTGATAAGGGCCAGGTGATTCTTAAGGGTTGGGCTGGTCAAGGTGCCTCTTGGAGGAGGAGGTCCTCAGAGGGTGGGGACTGTGGAAGTAGGAGAAGCCCTGGGTGTCCTGGCCCAGTGACCATCCAGAGCAGTGGGAGGCAGGGTGAGCAATGTAGGCTGAAGCAAGACATGGTGACCTTGAATGCCAGAACAGTTGTCCTCCAGGTCATCAGGGCCTCCTCTGCCTTCCTCCACCCTCTCAAGTCTGCTTCTCTTGTGGCCTCCTCGCTGTCTGCCTTGTCAGTGCTCTTCTGCAGAGGCATGCCCTCGGTCATTAACAATAGCAACATTATATAAATAGACATTTCTCTAAAGAAGACATACAGATGGCCAAAAAGCACATGAAAAGATGCTCAATGTCACTAATTATCAGAGAAATGCAACTCGAAACAACAATGAGATTTCACCTCACCCTGGTCTGAATAGCCATCATCAAAAAGTCTACAGACAATAGGGCTTCCCTGGTGGCGCAATGGTTGAGAACCTGCCTGCCAATGCAGGGAATAAGGGTTTGATCCCTGGTCCAGGATAATCCCACATGCTGCAGAGCAACTAAACCCTGTGTGCTACAACTACTGAGCCTGTGCTCTAGAGCCTGAGAGCCACAACTACTGAGCCTGCGTGCTGCAACTACTGGAGCCCATGAGCCTAGAGCCCATGCTCCGCAACAAGAGAAGCCACCGCAGTAAGAAGCCCGCGCACCGCAACAGAGTAGCCCCCGCTCACGGCAACTAGGGAAACCCTGTGCACAGCAACAAAGACCCAACACAGCCAAAAATAAATAACTAAAATAAATAAATTTATAAAATAGAAAAAAATGTCTACAAACAATAAATGCTGGAGAGGGTGTGGAGAAAAGGGAACTCTCCTACACTGTTGGTGGGGATGTAAATTGGTACAACGACTATGAAGAACCATATGGAGGTTCCTTAAAAAACTAAAAATAGGGGCTTTTCTGGTGGCACAGTGGTTAAGAACCTGCCTGCCAACGCAGGGGACATGGGTTCGAGCCCTGGTCTGGGAAGATCCCACATGCTGCAGAGCAACTAAGCCCGTGCACCACAACTACTGAGCCTGGGCTCTAGAGCCTCATATGCCACAACTACTGAAGCCCGCACGCCTAGAGCCCGTGCTCTACAACAAGAGAAGCCACTGCAATGAGAAGCCCGCTCACAGAAACAAAGAGTAGCCCCTGCTCACTGCAACTGGGGAAAAGCCAACACGCAGTTACAAAGACCCAACATAGCCAAAAATAAATAAATTAATTAATTTTTTTAAAAAAACTAAAAATAGAATTACCATATGACCCAACAGTCCCACTCCTGGGCATATATCTGTAGAAAACCATAATTCAAAAAGATATATGCACCCCAATGTTCATTGCAGTACTATTTGCAATAGCCAAGACATGGAAGCCACGTAAATGTCACTGACAGAGAAATGGGTAAAGAAGATACGGGACATATATACAATAGAATATTACTCAGCCATAAAAAAGAATGAAATAATGCCAATGGCAGCAAGATGTTTGGACCTAGAGATTATCATCCTTAGTGAAGTCAGACAGAGAAAACCAAATATCATATGATATCACTCATATGTGGAATCTAATTTTTAAAAAATGATACAAATGAACTTATTTACAAAACAGAAACAGACTTAACAGATATCGAAATAAACTTATGGTTACCAAAGGGGAAACGTGGGCCAGGGGGCTAAATCAGGAGTTTGGGATTAACATACACACACTACTATGTATAAGATAGATAACCAACAAGGACCTATTGTATAGCACAGGGAACTCAATATTCTGTGATAACCTACATGAGAAAAAATCTGCAAAAGAATGAATATATGAATATATATAACTGAATCACTTTGCTGTACACCTGAAACTAGCACAACATTGTAAATCAACTATACTCCAATAAAAAAAAAAAAAAAGCAACCTTATGGAACACTTACTGTGTGCCTGTCCCCCAAAAGCTGTGAACAGGCATTGGCTCAGCTTAGTATCCCCAGTGTTACAGAGGGGGCCACTGAGTAGGTGAAGTGCCTGTTCTGGTTACACAGTTAGTAAGGGTGCCTCCAACTCCAGGGGCTGCGTGCCCTCTCAGCTGCTGGACCAGGCAGGGTCTCACAACCTCGGCACTACTGACACTTGGGGCCAGAGAGTTGATAGTTCAGTGCTATGGAGCTGCCCTGTGCACTGTAGGATGTTCAGCATCATTCTTGGTCTCTGAACACTAGATGCCAGTAGCACCTCCCATTCCAGTTGTGACAACCAAAATGTCTGTAGGTATTTCCAAATGTCCCCTGGGGATAAGATGACCCCCCCCCCCGCCCCCCCCCCGATTGAGAACCAGTGCGCTAGACTATCCTTCCTCCCTGGATAAATGTTTTCTGAGGGGCTGCACCATCTGCACCCTGTCCGGTGGCTTCAGCAGTCCCTCTCCTTTCACAGTGATCCTCACTTGCACGCAGGAAGCCCCTGGCCTCTGTCACAGTCAAACAGAATGTTAACTACCTGGGCCACCTCATCCAACAACTCAACCTCTCTGAGCCCCAGTCACAGAGAGCACAGGGCTCAGCACCTCCACAGCTCTTATTATTATTATCATCTGAGTCACAGGGATTCCCTGGGTCAGAGCCAGGAGGAAGAGGGCCCCAAGCTGTAGACGATGCTGGTTCTGTAGGTTTGCCTTCCTGGTTCAGTGAGAAGGATTCAGGGCTACAGAGTTGGGCCAAAGCTGATCCCAGGTGATGCTCTCGTATTTATGCTATTTCATCTTTGCAAATAAAACAGCCTGACTTTTTCCACCAGCAGAACCCAATTTTCATGAGCACTTGCTATGTTGTGGCCAGAGCAGGTGCTCAGGAGGGGCGAGGCAGAGCCATCAGCAGGACTATCACATGTCCAGGCCCGGACTCCAGTTACAGACAAGACACAGGTGATAACACCTGCAGAGGCCTTCCACTTCCACAGAGTCATGCCTGACTCTGCCACTCAGGAAACTCTCTTTGCCTCTTAGCTATGTGTTCCTTTGCTGCACCATCTCTCCTAGTCTCCAATCCCTGCAGTATTGCTGATATTTACAGGGTCCTATATCCAATCCTCTTGGGAGGCTGCAGAGACAAGTGGTCAAGGGTGAGGGCTCTGATGCCTCATCGCCTGAACCTATGTGATCTTGAGCAAGGTACTTCATCTTTCTGTGCCTTAGCTTCCTCATTTTGAAAACAGGGATCTTAAGAAGCCCAATCTGGCAGGATGAAATGAGATAGTAGTACACTAAAAGATGCTAGGCCTGTAGTAAGCCGTTAATAAATAACAGCTACCATTACTGTTGTTATTCTTCATTAACAATGAAATGCACATGAGCAGTTACTAGTTGCAAGGCACTGTGCTAAGCCCTGCACAATTCTTTTCTCATTTGATCCCTTCAGCAGCTCTACAGGAAGGTGCTGTTGTTAGCCTCAGCAGGGAAGAGGAAGTTCAGGTACAATGATAAGTGACTTACCCAAGGTGGCAGAGCTAAAATGAACCAGAACCAAAGTGTTGTTACTGCAAAGCCTCACTGCCCTGAGCTTCTCCCCTGAAAGCAGATTTTACCGTAGGAAGGAAGGGCTCCTCTCCAGCTGAGGGGCCCCCGGGAATTTGAAAGGCCCAGAGAAGAAGGCAGTGAGGGGTCTGAACAGAAGGAGGGGTTTGGCTCAAAATGTGTGAAGTTTCCTTTTTCAGCTTTTGATGAAATCACCTAACATAGTGGGCTGTGGTCTCGTGACCTCTAAGAGGAGTTGCCAAGCTTTTACTAGTGCATAAAGTTTATTTTTGTTACAAGCCATGGTGTATATTGTTCCAGTGCTTTTTGTTTGAATTGGATTGTAGAAAGGTACAGAAAGGTGTTAACTTGCTACAAGTCACAGGACAGATGGGAGGCCCATTTTAAAGCTGGTGCCAAAGAAAGATGGTGTGTTTACCAGAAGCTGTGAGAACTAGGCCAGGTGAGTATATAAGACAGGATGGCCTTTGTGGAAGGGTTAGTTCTTCTGACACATGTGCCAAAGGGGACAGAGTCATCTGGTAACTGTTTTGTTTTCTTTTCAAGATATTCAAGGCATTGTTTTTCATTGTACTATGATGGTGTATTTATTGCTATGTAGCAAATTACCCCAAAGCTGAGTGGCTTAAAACAAATACTTATTTTGTAGTTCCTGTGGATCAGGAATGCAGGAATGATTTAGCTGTGTAGGCTGTGGCTTGGAGTCTCTCATGAAGTTGCAGTCTAGATGTCAGCCAGGTCTGAAGTCATCTGAAGGCTTGACTGGAACTGGGGGATCTGCTTCCAAGATGGTGCATTCACATGGCTGTTGGCGGGAGGCCTCAGTTCTTTGCCATGTGGACCTCTCCATAGGGCTGCTTGAGTGTCCTCACACCATGGAGGTAGGCTTTTCCCAGAGCAAGGGACAGAAAGATGGAAGCAATGTTCTTTTATACCTAGCTTCAGAAGTCACACAACATTGTTTCCTGAATAACCTGTTGCTTACACAGGTCAGCCCTTCTCAGTGTGGGAGGGCACTACACAAGGACGTGAATACCAGGAGGTGAAGATCATGGGGCCATCTTGGAGGCAGGCTATCATAGTGGTCATCATGGCCCATTTGTTTCCTACAGTATGGAAGACTCCGGATTTCAAATCAAATCCAGTATTCAAACTGGGCTGCGAACACCAAAAAGTTGAGAGCTGTTCATCCAATGGCTTCATTTTCTCTGGACCTGCCTGTGGGGTCCCCTTGGGGGTGTGGCTCCAGCAGTGTCCCAGGTTGACTCCATCAGAAATAAAGAGCTATGATCCCATGACACTGAAAGTTTGTTATCTGCTCCGGATGCCAGCAGGGTGCAGTGTTTAAGGAGTATGAACCTTGTAACCGGGCAGAACTGGATTCAGATCCTGACTCCCCTATTAATGATTTGGGGACTGGGCAGTTGGCTTAACTTCTCTGAGCCTCCGTGTCTTTACGTATAAAATGGATTAAGATCAACTTCACAGGGTCATTGGGGCGATGAAAGACTGGATGACAGAGCGATGATAAAAGGAGTCAGGTACTCTGCCAATGTTCACCCGTAGGTCTGTTACTAATAGTGATAACAGTAAAGTACTGATAATAGCTCACATTTATGGAGCTCCTAATATTGTCAGTGTCTGAAGCTTAGAGCAGTTAAGACACACAGCTATGAGAGCTGAGACTCAAACCCAAGTCTGTCTGTCTCCAACCAAACTGTTGGATAACTTGTGTTTTTCACCTGATAGTCTGTAATTATGGACAATACACGGTTTTATCTCCTTCCCCTTTCCCCTCTTTTTGGCTGCTTAGTAGTACATGGACACTGCATAATTAAACTATTTCCCTATTGTTAGATACTTAGTTTCTAATTTTTTGCTATTAACAATGAGGCTTCACTGAGCATCTCTGCTGCCCAGGCATTTGCCCAGAGCTCAGCACGTACCAGGGGCTGTGTCAGGTATCTGACGTATGTACCTTGTTCAATCCTCCACCAGCCCAAGGACGTCAGCTAGGAAATGACACTTTCAGGCTATCATTCTGTTGTCTAACAGAGTGCCTTTTATAAGGATTGAGAATCCCTTGCTTTCTCACTGCTGAAGTTCCTTATTCCAATAGGGCCCCCAAGGAGTACCTGTGTTTCCTCTGCAGCACGTTCCTGGGAAATCAGAGGGCTTGGAGTCTGCAAACACACGTTTAACAAAAGGACAGGCTCACAGCAACAGGGGCTCCCCAGACGCGGCCCTGTAACAGACAGGATTGGCCACGTTATATGCTGCAGTGGCAAACAACCCCAAGACAGCGGCTTAAGACACCCATTGTGGGGCTGTGACGGGCTCTGTTTGTTTTTTTTTCAATTTATTTATTTTTATTTATTTTTGGCTGTGTTGGGTCTTTGATGCTGTGCGTGGGCTTTCTCTAGTTGCCGGCTATCGGGGGCTACTCTTCATTGCAGTGCACGGGCTTCTCACTGGGGTGGTAGACATACAGGCTTCTCTTGTTGCAGAGCACGGGCTCTAGGCACGCGGGCTCAGTAGTTGTGGCGCACAGGCTTAGTTGCTCTGCGGCACGTGGGATCTTCCCGGACCAGGGCTCGAACCCATGCCCCCTGCGTTGGCAGGTGGATTCTTAACCACTGCACCACCAGGGAAGCCCAGGGGCTCTGTTTTGTGTTGTCCTTACTCCAGGCCCTAAGCTGATAGAGCAGCCACCAACCTGAATACTGCCACTAGCCATTCCAGGAGGCAAGAGAGAATGCAGTCATTTGCACACTGGCTCTTAAAGCTTCCACCTGGAAATGACTGCTTACTTCCTCTCACTTTTTTTTTTTTTGACAAAGCACGTCACATAGGCATGCATAACTCTGCAGAGATGTACACTCTACTGTGTGCCCTGAGCAGGGAGAACGAGAATATTTGGTGAACAGCACTGACGACCACCACAGGCCTTTTCTTCTGCTGACCATTTAGAAGGAGTCTGATGATCAGAACCATGTTTTGGAACAACTGAGTCCAGGCCAGAAGCACCCAAGTGTGTCTTTGGCCTTCTGTCCTGGAAGAAAGACCCTTACTTCGCAACCCTCTTTACTCACACTGTGAAGCTAAGTTGGCCCTGAATCTCTGGGGCTCCAGGAGATAAGGAGAACAGTGAAGTGTGGGTCCAGGGAGATGGACCGGGGTGACTACGGGTGGAGCTCTGTAGTCTGAACTGTATCAGCCATGGAGTGACTGTGCGTCTGTGCTCTTCGGCAGTGGAAAGGGCATTTGACTCCTGTGTGACCTTGGAAAGTCATCTGGAAACAACCTAAATGTACTTCAAAGTGAAATGGTCATACCAGACAGGTATATAGAACTTTAGTATTTATATAAATACTAAAGAGAAATGATAAAGAGTGTTTATATTTGTACAGATGTACCTTGAAAACATGATGTTGAGTGGGAAAAAAAAGCAAGTGGCAGAATGATATGTGCAGCCTGGTACCATTTATGTAACTTTGAAACACATACACTGAACACTACTACACATATTGGTCTTTGATGCATGTGCTGCATATGATAGTGGTCGTGGGGTTTGGGGGTTGGGGAGCGGGGGGGAGGGGCTGAGCCAGAGAATGAAGGAGACAAGTGGGGCTTCAACTCTATTTGTAATTTAAAATAAACACACAGGATAAACACATATAATAAACTTTTAATAGCTGTCAATTCTGAGTAGGAAGACTTGGATGCCTGTGATATTATTGTTTGCATTTCTTACGTTTTTAGAATAAAAAAGGGAAAAGCTTGCTTTAGGTCTCAGTTTCCTCATCTTTCAAATAAGGTCATTGATCTAGAATAGTGGGTGGTTATCACAGACCAGTCAAATTTCAGGAAAAAAAATGGGGGATAGGGATGTCCATTTTAAATTTTGCCCACAATGGATTTTAAGAAAATGGAATTATTTATTCTGACCACAATTTCATAAAAAGAAGGAACATTTTTAACGTGAAATTAGTGGGAAGGACACACTCTCAGAATAGAGAGCTGAATAAAATTTTCTTCTCGTTTTCCAATAACTTATCTAGTAAAAGAAACACATACCCATTACAAAACATTTGGAAAATTTATCATGAACAGAATAAGCTACTCACCCCTATTTTCACCACCCAGAGAAAAAATTGCTGTCATATATATATATATATGTATATATATATATATGTTTATCGTGTGTATGGTATTTCTAAGTTATATATGACTTTTGCCCCTTTTTTCTTATTGTAAAATTAATATATTAATGGGGATTTAGAAAAAATATAAATAGAAGAAAATTGAGATATTAATAAATTGAGCTTTGCATCCATAATTTATTTTTCTCATTTCACCCTGAATCAAAGAAAACTTCTCAGACTGGCATTTGGGAATAATAAGTAGAAAGAATAATAATACTAAATGATATTTATTGAGCCCTTACTATGTACTTGTGCTAAATGCTTTACAGGGCTATCCCACTTAATCCTCACCACAACCCTATGAGGTACATATGTTTACTGCTCCCTTTCACAGATGTGGAAGCTGAGGTTCAGAAAGGTAAAGTAACTTGCTCAGAGTTACACATCTCCTAGAACCTGATGTCCAGAAAGGTTAAATAATCTATGTCAGTTCCCGCATCAGTTCCCGAGCAATTTGCTCTCTGCGCACCCTGTGCCCTGAGAACCAGCGGATGGCCTGCTCAGAGTTTGAAGTTCAGCCCAAGGTCAGGGCACAAAGGAGCTCTTGCTCAGGTCCCAGTGGCATGTGGTCAGGAGGGTAGTGACCCTTCTTGGAGAGGCGTTTTTGTGGCTTGGTGATGGGGGTAGAACTTTTTCTTCTCCTTAGCCAAGGCCAAGGCCACAGCTGTCTCATCCCCTCATCCCTCTGAATCAGCCCCCTGGTCCTTGGTCCAGGGTCAGCCCCGCCCAGGAGCCGCGCAGCAGCACCCTTCATTCATCTGTCATGTGTTCGCTCGTTCACCTCCTTTGGACCGAAGGCCTGCCACGTGCCAGGTGCTGTGGTGAATGGAGCAGGTCTTGTGAGGGGTAAGAAGAGATCCCTGCCTTCATGGAGCTCACTCTTGGGGAGAGGGTCTGAAGGTGGTGAGAGAAAGGGTCCCTGGCACCTGCTCTTTGCTCACCTACATGCTCCAAACCAGGCGGGTCTGCTAGCAACATGCCCTACTCAGCCCACCAATGGGCAGATTAGGACAGTGAGTGCCACCGAGCCAACAGGCACAGGTTTGGTGAAGCTCACATGATCTTAGCAGGCTTCTTTAGGAAAAAGAGTACAGAATCCAAAATTATAAATACAAAATTAGCACAACACAAATGTTTACTTAGCACGTGAAAAGAAAGCACAGCAAATAGCAAATTGTAAAAAACTACTAGGAGTTATCTGGTGGCCCAGTGGTTAGAACTTGGTGCTTTCGCTGCCGATTGGCCCGGGTTCAATCCCTGGTCGGGGAAGTAAGATCCCTCAAGCAGCAAAGCACGTCTGAAAAAAAAAACAACTACCAATTCCATAAACATCACAAAATTCAGAGAAATAAAGTAACACTTTATGAATTAACTGTTTGACACAGCTCTCTTATATTTTGTCTTATGTTTTTGGCCATACATCCTTTGATCATCGTGTGGACACATTTCCAGGGCCCCTTCCAGGGGAAGTGGCAGGGCAAGTGAGGGGCCCTGAAGTTTAAGCTTCATTAGCTTCTCTGTAAATCCACCCCTAGATTTAATTCTTTTTTTTTCTTCTCTCTCTCTTTTTTTCTTTTTGCGGTACGCGGGCCTTTCACTGTTGTGGCCTCTCCCGTTGCGGAGCACAGGCTCTAGATGCGCAGGCTCAGCGGCCATGGCTCACGGGCCCAGCCGCTCCGCGGCATGTGGGATCTTCCCGGACCGGGGCACAAACCCGTGTCCCCTGCATCGGCAGGCGGACTCTCAACCACTGGGCCACCAGGGAGGCCCTAGATTTAATTCTTTACCTCACCAAATCCTCAGAACAATCCTGTCTTGTAGGCTCTGTTGTTACCCCATTTCATGGATGGGGCAACAGGCTCAGAAACAGAATGGTTTGTCCAAGGTCACCGGCTCTCCACTGTGACCTGCACACTACCCTGTCCTGCATACAACCCCTGGGTTTGGTAAATAGACTCAAATACATCCCCTGCCCAAAGTGCTCCCAAGCTGGAAGGAAAAGGCAAGACTTGAAACCCAGAAGAAATGAAGCTCTATCACAAGGCCCCCTTGTCCCTTCCCTCTTTCTATCCAGATCTGATCAAACTTCCACCTCCTGCAGGAAAACTCTCAGGGCTTCATGGGCCCACTCTCTGGCCTCTTCCTCTTTGCATGGTTGAATGAATTTATGTCCCTGCTTTGCTCTTCTTTCCCCGTGGCGGGGGAGAGTCTAGGTCCCTCTCTGGGATACAGTTTCCCCAACTGGAAAATGGTTTCTAAGGTCTCTTTCAACTATAGAAACTCAGGAATTTTTTTTTTTTTTTTTTTTTGAGAAAGCCTTGGATCCTTCTGGTCCAGTATCAAGGCTGCAGCTCCATCCTATACAATCTCTCACCAAGCCCTTTGCCCTCTCTGACCCAACTCCCAGCTATGGCCCTGGCCAAGCTGCCACCCTTTCTCACCTGGATTATGGCAACAGCCTTAGTCTCCATACAGCTGCTTGAGTGATCTCTTAAAAGTAGAATAGAGACAAAAATCCCTGTGACGGCTGCCGGGCTCCTGGGCCCCGGGTCATGTCTCTCTGCTGCCCTCCGGCTCCACTGCCATATGGCAAACGCTTTATCACCTCAGGCTTCGCACATGCTTTTCCCTCTCTCTCTAAGACATTCTTCCCCCACATTTTCCCAGGCTAACTCCCATGCATCCTTTCTATCTCAGGTGCAATATCTCTTCTTTGGAGAGGACTTCTCTGACTCCTTAGTTTAAATGTAGTCCCTGGGAATAGAAACTGATGTCACCTACTATATGGTAGGCTAAGAAACGGCCACCAAAGAAATCAGGGCCTAATCCCTGGAACTTATGAATATTATCTTATTCAGAAAAAGGGTAACAGTTGCAGATTGATTAAATTAAGGACTTCGAGATGGGGAGATTATTCTGGATTATCGGGGAGAGCCCTAAATGCGATCCTATATATCCTTATAAGAGAGACGCAGAGGGGAGATTTGACACGCATACAAAGAGAAGGTGATGCAAAGATGAAGCAGAGAGAAATTTGAAGATGCTGGCCTTGAAGACTGGAGTGATGTGGCTACAAGCCACCAGAAGCTGGGAGAAGCAAGGAATGGATTCTCCTCTAGAACCTCCAGGGGGAGTGCAGCCCTGCTAATATCTTAATTTCAGTGATACTGATTTTGGACTTCTGGCCTCCAGAACTGTGAAAGAATAAATGTCATTTGTTTTCAGCCACCAAGCCTGGGGTCCTCTGTTACAGTGACAACAGGAAACTAATAGACCCACTCAGTATCCTGTCTCTCTTTAATTCTTACAGAATTCTTAATTCATTCAGGATGCCCAGCTCAATTCTTCATTTACCAGCCTCCTTTCCAGCCAGGTGTGCTATGTGACCATATTCTGGCCAATGAGATATAAGCAGAGGTTGTGTGGATTTCTGAGAAGGCTTCTTAAAAGGGGATAGAGAACCTAGGTGTGCCCTTTTGCTCTTCCATCCTTCCTGCTTTCTGTCTGGAATACACACATGAAGGCTGACACTCCAGTAACCATCTTGGGAACATGAGGTACAACCAAGGCCCCCATTCCTGAACTGCTGAACCAACACCGGCAGCCCCTACCTCCAGACTTCTCATTATGAGAAGAAAATAAACTTACATGCTGATGCCACTGTCCTCAAGGTCTGTGTTAATAACAGCTGTTCATAATCTCCCTGAAATATCTTTCCTACTATTCCATCTAATTCCATTTTTTTTAATGGAAATCATCAGAATGTATAATAATACCTTACTTGTGTGTTTAGCTATTTAGTGTCTGCTTCCTCTGCTAAACTATAATTTCCATGAGGGCAGGGCCTGTGTCTGCTTTCTTCATAGCACAGGACCTGGTGCAGAGTAGGTGCTCAATAAATATTTATTGAATGAATGAATGTGAACAATGCCTCTCCTAGTGAGGTCCCAGGCTCATTATAAGACAAAGACCACACTTTTCATTTCTCTTATCTCTAGCCCAGCCCTGGGCCCCAAGTGAATGTTCCTGGAATACTGATTAAGTAGAATGGAATACAAAGAAGTGAAAATATCTGGGCTCCAGTCAGCCCTGTGGCTTGGTGACAGTGGGTGCTGAATAAAGGTTTGTTGAGTGACTGGGGAACAGCCTGGCCCTCTGGAGAAGGACAAGGATGTTGGGGGAGGTCATTTCAGCTGGGATTGAGGCCTTGAGAGTCCAGTGTCTGCCAAATCTCCAACCAGCCATCAGATTTACAGGGTAGAAGAAGCCAACTCTGAGCTCGATCAGGCTGTGCCTATTTTTATTATTATTATTATTTTTTTTGCGGTATGCGGGGCTCTCACTGTTGTGGCCTCTCCCGTTGCGGAGCACAGGCTCCGGACACGCAGGCTCAGCGGCCATGGCTCACGGGCTTAGTTGCTCCGCGGCATGTGGGATCTTCCCGGACCAGGGCACGAACCCGTGTCTCCTGCATCGGCAGGCGGATTCTCAACCACTGCGCCACCAGGGAAGCCCCAGGCTGTGCCTATTTTAAATGCCTGGGAGTCGAGGCTCAGAGAGAGGCAGGGACTTGCCTGAGGTCACCCGGGAAGTTGGCAGAGCCTGGATTAGGCCATGCAGCTCCCAATTCAGCTCTTCCTCCTGTTCGTGTCCTCACCTCTGCACCCTGCTGCCTTCTACGTGAGGAGACCAAGGGAAAGGAGGCCTGCATGCCTAGGGCTTTCCAAGGGAACATCAGCTGCAAGGGTTCAACCTTCCCATTTCACAGATGCCATCACTGAGGTGCCGTGAGGCTGCAGGTCCTGCACCAGAGTTTGCAGGGGTTGGAAACTGCAACCAGGTGACCCCCGTGCAGAGCTTTCTCCACAGTCACATCCTGTCTCTTGACCCTGCTATAGGGAATCTCACCTCTCCAAGCTGAGGGCAGATGGTGCGTTCCCACTGGTGTTCTCAAGCTCCATCCTCGAGGCTGGCAGGTTTAGGACTTACTGTTCACACTTGATCCACCAGTTTAAGGTACCTGAGAAACTTGCTTGGCTGACCATGCCTGTCCTTCATGTGGAGAAAGGAGAAGCTGAAAGTGTCTCAAGGTCTAGTCCAGGGTCACAGAGCAACCAACCTTTGTGGAACCATGTCTCTCTTGGCCAGTGTTCAGACACCTGCAGTTCAGCAATGATCTCCAGCAGGGCAGGCAGAGGAGCGGACACTCGGCCCTGGAGACAGAAAATGATGCATGTTAGTGCGTCCAAGGTCAAGGGCGCCTCCTTCCACAAACACAGCCAGTGCCTTGCAGTCACATAGTCGTTCTCAAACTTTTTGGTATCAAGACCCTCTTTATACTCTTAAAAATTACTGAACCCCAAAGATTTTTGTTTGTGGTGGTTATGTCTATCAACGTTTACTGTATCAGAAATAGAAATTGAGACATGTAATAAATATTAAATGATGTAAAAATAATGATAAGCACTCTAACATAAATCTATATTATGAGAAATAATCATATTTTAGAAAATAATTAGGGTGAAGAGTAGCACTGTTTTACATTTTTCCAAATCTCTTTAATGTCTGGCTTAACAGAGGGCAGCTGGATTCTCCCATCTGCATCTGTGTTCAATCTGCTATGAAATAACATGACACATAGCCTCTGGAAAACTCCACGGTACACTCATGAGAGAAAGAGAGTCAAAAAGGTCTTAGTCTTACAATGAAAACAGTTTTCACCTCATGGATCCTCTGCAAGGGTCTTCAGGGGTCCCTAGACCATACTTTGTGAACCACTGCTCTGCACGCTTGATTTAATCTTCACAACAACTCTATGAGGTGGATCTGGTTGTCATTCCTATTTTATAGAGGCCCAAGGTGAGGCTCAGTGAGGTTGTCAGGTGGTGCAGTGGTTGAGAGTCCGCCTGCCGATGCAGAAGACGCGGGTTCGTGCCCCGGTCCTGGAAGACTCCACATGCCGCGGAGAGGCTGGGCCCATGAGCCATGGCTGCTGAGCCTGCGCGTCCGGAGCCTGTGCTCCGCAACGGGAGAGGCCACAACAGTGAGAGGCCCACGTACCGCAAAAAAAAAAAAAAGACACCTAGCCGGTGAACAGTAGTGTCAGAATTTGAACCCAAGACCATCAATTCTGGGGAACTGTGTCTTTAACAGCAAAACTGTACTCCAGACCCTGGCTGACAGACAGATGTTGTAGGAGGGATGGTATCAGGAAGAAGCCAGAGGTTCTGGGATGCCATTAAGTGGGGAGGGAGATGTAGTGTGGTGGTTAAGAGCATGTGCTCAGGAATGGTCTGCCTGGACCCATGTCCTGGCTCTGCCCTGTACATGCTGTGTGACTTGTGGCAAAGCACTCAACTTCTCTGAGTATCAGATACTCCTTCTGTAAAATGTGATAGTAGATATTTACATCATAGGGTCATTCGGAAGATTAAATATTAAGTCACATAAATTATTACAGTACTCAATAAATGTTACATATAGTGTATACATCTTTCAGTTGCTATAAATTTGAGAACAGGGTTGTACACACAGTTTCACTGAAGCTGGAGAGAGGGCTAAAGGTGCCTGCCTTTAGGACCCACCTATAGCATGGGTCCTGAAGGCAGGGGCCAGGGGACTGAGATGGGTGGCCTGGGGCACGAAGGAGGGGCTCGAGACTAGGAATGTGGTGCTCTCAAGTGCTGGGCATCCCCTGATGCTGACTCCATGGATTTCAGGTGCCCAAGCCAGCAGTGAAATATGCTGTGACAGGAGGGCCACCCTTGCCTGCCCCAGGGGACAGGGGCCAAATCTCTTGCTCAGTTCACCATCCTGGCCACTGGGGACTGGAATCAGGCCTCCAGTTTCCAGCCCAGAAAAGCCCCCGTACCACCTGCTTCTCCTGACCTCCTTCAGGGAGTGAAGCCACGAGCTCTAGCTCCCTCGTCTGTCCTCCCAACTCTAGAAAATAGTCTAGAACCACATTGCCAAAGGATCCTGAGAGCCATCTTGCCCAACTGCCCCCTTTCCCTTTTTGTAGAGGAAGAACCTGAGTCCCAGAGACGGAAAGGGACCACCCACATCATACTGCAAGTGGGGGACAGAAGGCCCAGGCCGCCTGGCGCCTGACTCAGGTTGTACCATGGTGACATATGTCACCTTCCTTGCTCAGCAGGGACTCAAAACCAATGTGCCTTTGAGGGTCGTGGCTCTGGAGCTCCCCTGCCTGGTGCCAAGTCTCAACTCTGCCGCTTTCCGGAATGTGACCTCATGCAAGATGCTTAACCTCTCTGTGCCTCAGTGTCTTTATCTATAGAACGGGAATAATAATTTCACCTCCTTCAATTGGGTATTGTGTGGATTAAAATGAGCTGACCCATGCAAAGCACTTAGGACACTGCCTAGCATTCAGTACCGGCAGTTAACACTGTGATGCCATCACCACCATCATCATTGTCATCGTTGAGGTCCTGAACACCATGAGGGGATACTCTGGGGCTGTTCCTTATAGAGTGCCCACCCTGCTTTGTGCAAAGTCCTGGGGAGTGGTGGGTAAAGGCAGAGGTAGGTTCTGGCCTCTGCATAGAAATTGATCCACAGGTTGATTTTAGGCACATTGTCTGCCGTGTCTGGGCCTCTGGGTCTCCAGCTGGAACAAAGAGGTCTATTTAAAAAAAATTTTTCTACGTATTAAACCTCTAGCTTCATGACGTTCCCCTGGCAATAATGACCATAGAGACGTGTATGGCTGCTCCTTGCGGTATCATTTATAAGGTAACAGTAAACACCTGGAAACAATCTTAATGTCCTTCCTCATTGCAGCTTTAAAAATAAGAGATTAATAGCCTCAAAGGGAAATAATCCAAATATCCATTAACAGGTGAAGGGAAACCCAAACCGGCACATCCAAGTGGTGGAACACTGCTGCAATGAAAAGCAGTGAGCTCAGAACACAACAACACAGGTGAATCTCAGTGAGGAAGCCTTGGCCCAAAAAGTGCCTGCTGTATAATCCATTCAAATGAAATTCTGGAAAAGGGAAATCTAACTGTAGGGACAGGAACTAGTTTAGTGGTTATCTGGGGCTGGATATGGGGACAAGAGGTTGGTTGCAAAGGAGCATGAGGGAATTCTGGGGGTGATAGAAATGTTTTTTTTTTTTTTTTTTGGCTGTACCACGCGGCATGCGGGGTCTTAGTTCCCTGCACCCCCTGCATTGGAAGTGCAGAGTCTTAACCACTGGATCGCCAGGGGAGTCCCTTTTTTTTTCTTTTTTTTAAAGAAATGTTCTAGATCTTGATGATGGTATAATTTTTGAAACTCATTGGACTGTACTCTTAAAATGGGTGCATTTTACTGTATGTAAATTATACCACAATAAAATCGGTTAAAAAATAAATGACTCACACAGACAAGGAGACTTTGAATTTGTCAAAAGGCGTGGGCTACATCTTTGGCACCAGTATGGGAAGATGTCCATGTTGTGTTGTCAAATGAAAAATAAAGGCAGTTATGTAGCAATTCAGGTGACACTGATGGTTGCTGAGAGCTCTCTGGGGGCTGGGCCCGGGCTGCACGCCTCACGGGCATTACTTTGTGTAATATTGACAACATCCATGCAAGGTTTTACAGATGAGAAGAAAACTGAGGTTCACAGAGATGAAGTAACACGTATGAAGCCAAGAAGCCACACGGTTGGAACCTATTTACAGGATTGACTCCAATGCTGTAAATAATTGCCAAGGTTAGTCTGTGTGTACAAAAAAATCTGGAGAGACAACCCCAAACACGGCCTGGGATTATGTGTAGGAAACAGATTTATAGGCACTTTCGCTTTCAATACCATCTACTTCTGCTCTGCTAAATTTGTTGTCACATATCTGAAGAGAAAGCGATATAGATTTTTTTTTTTTAATTACTAAAAAAAGTCCCTGTCCTGTATCTCACCTGGGCATCCCCTCCTCACTGCTTGCTCCTCCAGACGGGCCACATGCCTGCCCAGAGCCCCAAGGCCCCACTGATAAAGCCAGGGCCCACGGAGCGAGCCCATATCAGGCCCGAGCAGCCCCTACAGTCCCACCCATCTGGTGCAGCCAGGGAGGGTGGGCCCAGACCCAGGAATCAGCAGCCTCCAGGGCCCTGGAGATAACAGGAGCTGCGAGGGGTGGGTGATGAGACCCATTTGGGCCTGGGTCTGCAGCAGGGAGGTGGGGTGTGAGCCAGGGATGTTGATGGACCTCTCCCCACTAGACAGAACAAGGCTGCTAAGACCCAGAGAAGGTGTGACCAGCCTGGTCTATGTCTGTGGCCCTGACTTGGTCTGCTGTGTGGCCCTCGATACACATCATCCCCTCTCTGAGCCTCGAGTTTCCTTGGGATTCTTTGGTTCCAAGCTGGTCCTCTTTCAGGAAGTAACCTGGGCCCTGAAAACATCCTTGAAAGCCCCCAATGTATTGGCCACATCAGGAGGGACACAATGCCCTTGGGCCCCCAGGATCAACTCTGAGTGATAAGGGGAAGCCCAAAGGCCACGTGACCCTGAGCCCATGTGCACATGCCTGCCTGGTCATGCCCACGTCTGCAGGCCCCAGGGACAGGCCGGGTCACCCCGGGCCAGGCCAAGGCTTGTTTACATGTCAAAAGGTCAGATACTGCCTTCCAGGGAGGGGCTCAGCTGGTGAGAGTATGCAGCTGTGCGCCCAGGACACAGATAACGTGTGCACCGGGGAGGGGCGGGCAGCCCCAGGAGAGGGTGGAGGGAGAATGACACTCAGCTCTCCCTCCCTGGGAGAGTCCCTGCCAGTTCTGCTGCTGGTCCAGGAGCACCCTCACGGCCACTGAGCCCGGTGTTCCTGAGGCTAGGACCGCCCTGTACTGCCCACCACCCCATGTATGCCACGGGGTGCATCCACCTCCCCGAGCCTCAGTTTCCTCATCTGTAAAATGGGGGAAATCACTGCTCTTAGCTGATAGGGTGCGGAGAGGAAGGAGGAAGCTGATGCTGTCAGGGGAGGGGCGGGGACTTGACACAGAAGTCTCATTTGAGCAATAGCGCCATGTTCTGGAAGCCCCCCCTCTACTGTAAGGAGGCTGAAGAGACCGTCCCTCTGAGAGTCTCGAAATCACAGGGTGGGGCCTACAAGTCCTGCCTGTCCCCTTCCTCCCTTGAGGTATTTTCCAGCTGTTCTCAAATCCTACCTCCTTCCCTCCCTGCTGCCCTATGGTGTCAACAAAAGCCTAGGGCTTTCTAGTCCGGTTGTGATGGGACTTGTACATTGAAACCTAAAAAGTGGCACCTTGTCAATGTGCCCTGTGCATACACAGGGGGTGTCCACTCAGCTGGAGCCTCTGCCTGGGAGGGGACTGAAGCCCTTTTCTTCTCTTATCTCTCCCCACCAGGACACTCTTGGTCACCCAACCTCTGACCACTCACCTGCAAGGAAGGGGGAAGGTGAAGGTAGCTGCTTCTGTTACCAAAATCATTAGCAGAAGTTTCTTATTTTAAACTGGCAGAAGCATGAACACTGATCACCCCAAGGATGGCATTCACATTCTCTGCAGGCGGGAATGAAACAGGCACAGCTTGCCTGTGGGTAATTAGCGTCTCTATCCACACACAGCCACATACACAACTCACAACCCAGGGTCATACTCCTGGGAATCGGCGGGACACAAATCCTACCACAGAGGCATCTGTTCACAGATGTTTGCAGAAGCTCTTTTTCTTTTTTGGTAGGAGCATAGCAATACTGGAAGATTTCAAATGACTATCCACAGAGGGTTGATTACCTAGACATTTTGTGATCCAGCCACACTATGGAATACAATACAGATGTCAGAAGGCTCGGGACTCCCTTGGAAATGTTTCCAAGATTCATTGTTTTTCACAGATGAAAAAGGATGTTGAAGAATAATAGGTATGAACAGAATTCTGAAAACACACACATAAACAAAACTATTCTCTCCTTCTTGATAAAGGTAAATAGCAACTCAGGTATACTGGCATGGGAAAGTTCTGGCAGGAGTCACACCAAATGACTAACTTAACTCTTGCCATTTTCTATCTGTGTGACCTTGGGAAGTGACTTAACTCAGCCTCAGTTTCCTATTTTGTAAGTTAGTAATAACAGACCTCATAGGGCTGTGACGAGCATTGATACAACTAATTACTGTAAATCATTTAGCACATAACAAGCATTCCATACATAGTTAGGGAAATAAGGTAGGAGTCAATTTTCAGCTAAACAAATTTGTTTTCAGGAATCAAATTTTCACATAAGCCTTAAGTGGTGGATGCTCGGTCTGCCTGTCTTTGCTGCCACCTAGTGGTCACAAGTGAGAAAGCAGCCATTGGAATGCTTGCCTTCTCTCTTCCTCCCTTTCATTCAAGTCACAATTTACCCAGGGTCTACAAAGCGTCAGAAACACACAAGTCAAAAAAAAAAAAAAAAGAAACACACAAGTCCTGTGCCTTGGAGTGTCCCAGGCCTCTATGAGTCTCAGTTTTCTCATCTCAAGAACGCTGGTAATAACAACTTACCTTATATGTTTGTGCGGATAAAATGCTACAATGCATGTAAAGTATTTAACACTGGCCCTGACACCAAAGAAAGTTCTGGAAATGGTAATTATTGGTATTTACGCCCATTATCTTATTTAGGAAAGCAGTATTTTTAAAAATTAACTTATTTATTTTTGGCTGCGTTGGGTCTTCATTGCTGCACGTGGGCTTTCTCTAGTTGCGACGAGCGGGGGCTACTCTTCTGCGCGGTACTCGTGCTTCTCATTGTGGTGGCTTCTCTTGTTGTGGAGCATGGGCTCTAAGCGCGCAGGCTCCAGTAGTTGTGGCACATGGGCTTAGTTGCTCCGCGGCATGTGTGATCTTCCCAGACTAGGGTTCGAACCTGTGTCCCCTGCCTTGGCAGGCAGATTCTTAACCACTGTACCACGAGGGAAGTCCCAGGAAAGCAATATTATACCCATTTCATGGCTGAGGATCTGGAGGCCTAGAGGAGTCAAAGTAACTTGCCTAAAGCTGCTTAGCTAAGCAAGAAAGGGCTGAGTTAGAATCCAGGTCTGCCCTGGGGCTGCCTCACCACCCTTAAGATACCATCTTACATGCTTATCTGAGAAGAGGTTGTAAGGACCTGTTTTTACCACCAGAGGCACCTGAAGTTTGGACCCCACAGGTCAGCAACATTAAAAAAATACTCAGCTGTATTGGTTATCTATTGCTTCATCAGGAAGTGCCCTAAAACCCATTTGCCCCTACATGCCCCAGTTGTCTCACCCTAGTCCGGGCCCTGCAGCCGGGCTGTAGTAATCTCAAGGCTCCACTGGTGAGCTGTCTGCTTCCACGCCCATGTGGCTGCTGGCAGGGCTCCTCCTCAGTAACTGCTAGACTGACTTCCTTTTAGCTGCTGGCCAGAGGCCACCCGCAGTTCCTGGCCACACTGTCAGTCTCTCCGAAGTTGCAGTTTGCTTCATCAAAGTGTGCATACAAGGCAAGAAGACATGAGCAGAGTCACCCAGCCAGATGGAAGTCACCGTCTTGTGCCACCTAATCATGGAAGTGAACTGTTGCTGTATTCTCGTCTTAGAAGTGAGTCACCTGGCCCAGCCTATCCTCCAAGGCAGGAGATGATACAAGGGCTTACATAGTAGGAAGAGGGGATCCCAGGGAGCCATTCTAGAACCTTCCTGCCACATCAGAGTTGCCAGCTTTTCATTTCGCCAACGAAGAACATTTAGAAAATCAACTACACCCTCTGGTTACCATCCCATTAAAAATTTTTTTGAAAAAAAGAACTTTTTACAATTTGCTTGTGGTTAGATAAATGTAGCTCTGTGAGAAATGTGCTACCTGGTCCTGAGTTTTCTCACTCTGCGGTGCTCTGGTGCTTGGCTTAGCACTGGGAACCTCCCGCCTGGAGAGGGACTGCCCGCCAGCTTGGGGGAAGCAGAGAGGAGGAGATGGGGTCTGCCTGAGCACGGCTGGGCTCCCAAAGCACCCAGCACCCCAAAATACACTGGCCGAATGAATGAACACGGCAATGAAACACCTCATGCAGAAGTGCCCCCAAAGTCTCAGAGAAGAAGCAGCGCTCTGTAAGGCTAAGGAACAGGTGGGTCTAAGGCTGCATGGCAAGAAAGGAGGTTAGGGCTTCCCTGGTGGCGCAGTGGTTGAGAACCTGCCTGCCGATGCAGGGGACACGGGTTCGTGCCCCGGTCCAGGAGGATCCCACGTGCCGCGGAGCGGCTGGGCCTGTGAGCCATGGCCGCTGAGCCTGCGCGTCCGGAGCCTGCGCTCCGCAACGGGAGAGGCCACAGCAGTGAGAGGCCCGCGTACCGCAAAAAAAAAAAAAAAAAAAAAAAAAAAAAAAAAAAAAAAAAAAAAAAGAAAGGAGGTTAATATCCGCAGGGTGGTTTCTTTGACATTAATCCCTTCCACATCTAACAGCTAAACCCATAGTCTCCACAGTCCCCGGCAGGAGTAAAAAGGTTCCATTTCCCATTTTCGCACTGAGTAAACAGATCCAGAGAGGTTAAGCAACATGCAAGGAGCGCCGCAGTGTGGCTGTGGGGAAATGGACCCAGACGAGGCCCAGGGAGGTTCAAAGGGAAAGCAGCAAGGGGTCACCAAGCCGGGAGCGTCTGGCCTGGGGTCATTTGGCCAGGCTCCCAGACCAGGAGTCAATCCTGAGGAGGGGGATGCGATTCTGAAGCTGGTGCTCTTTGTTACTCAGCCGAGGCCACCAGCCATCCCCATCCCTCCCAAGAGGGGTGGAGGTGGCATTGCAGCAGGCGGCAGTCAGGGTTACCTACCTGAGCCAGACGGGCCGGGTCGGGGGAGGCAGGGGACCCTAGAGAGAGCAGCCAGGTCAGCCTCAGAGCTTCTTCCCTCCCCTCTGCTTGGCCAAACCTGCTTGGTTCATTGCCAGCCCTCCACAGCTCAGCAACCCCACCCCGGGGGTGGTCCCTCTGCAGCAAGGGCTGCTGCTTTCCCAGCTGGCCCTTTGAACAGCGTACATACCCCCTTATTTATGCCTTCTCTTCCTGAGGAACCCCTCGGGGTTTCCCTCTGCAGCCTCCAGCAGAGCACCTGACCAGTGACATCACTGGGTATGGCATGGCCACATTGTCCAGCATTTCCCACATCCAGGAGGACCCACTCTCCATAAACCCACACACAAAATCGCAAGGTCGGCGCTGCCATCATCCCTGCTTACAAAAAAAGCAAACCCAGCAACCGAAAGGTTGGCCGATAGGGCCAAGTCACGCAGCGATAGTCTGTGGTGTCACAGCTGGAAGGAGAAAAGGCCACATTTTACCATCCTTGCTCCTGTGCTTGCTTGGGTGGCACATACACTAAAATTGGAATGATACCAAGAAGAGCAGCACGGCCGGCCCCTGTGCAAAAGTGTGAAGCATTTCCTATTTTTAACCAATGTTACCCCAATTTTTAAAAATGAATAAAAACAAACAAATAAATATGGTTAAGATGGTGACAGATTTTTTTTAAAGGAAATCCTTCTTCCTGCATGCCAAGCATTGTGTTAACACTTTTACAGGCATTATCTCACTTCATCTCCAGCACACGGTGGCCAATACCATTAACCCCACTTTGTCCTCGAGAAACTAAAGCTTAGCGAGGTCAAGGGACCTGCCCAAGCTTGTCAGGATGGAGCCTGCAGCTGGCCCTCGTCATAGAACACTCAGCTGCCTGTAGAGCTGTGCACAGACGCACGTGGCTACTTCATCTATTAGGAGTCAAGGTCCTGGTTTTCAACGCTTGTTTTGTGGTTGTTGTCTTTGCAGCCCTTGCCTTGTGCTGTGGGTAGAGGAAGTGAACTCTAGAGTCAGTCAGCCTGGTTTGGGACCCCGACTGTCATTCCAGGTCTGGGACACTGGGCAGGTCACTCAGCCTCCTTCAGGCTCAGTTTCCTCACCTGTAAAATGGGACTAGCACCAGTACAGACCTCGTAGGGCTGTGGTGTGACCTGAGTGAGGTAATGCATATGTGCGCTTAGCGCTGAGCCTGGCTTCCAGCAAAAGCTGAAAATAAGCTGTTGTTGCTGTTAATTATTCTTACAGCCTATAAAACAAACACTTTTGCATACATTGTTCGATTGGGTTCTCACAATAGCATTGAGAGGGTGGGCAGGGTAGGACTTATTATTCCTGTTGTTTCACACGAGGCAGCCAAATACACTTATTCTAGAGTTACATGGAAGTGTAAACAATAGTCAATAAACTAATGAAACTGGAAGATCTAGAAGGGACACTTCTATCAAATAGCAACACTCAGTATAAACACTATATATAATTAAGACAGTACCATCCCTGGAACGCATATTAAGAGAAGGCAAAGCATAAGGAAAACGTGTCTTCCTATTTCACCACTTAAGTCATGAAAAAAACACAATTTAAAATGAGACAGCCGGGCTTCCCTAGTGGTACAGTGGCTAAGAATCCGCCTGCCAATGCAGGGGACACAGGTTCGAGCCCTGGTCCAGGAAGATCCCACATGCCTCGGGGCAAGTAAGCCGGTGCGCCACAACTACTGAGCCTGTGCTCTAGAGCCTGCAAGCCACAACTACTGAGCCCGTGTGCCACAACTATTGAAGCCCATGTGCCTAGAGCCCGTGCTCCACAACAAAGAGAAGCCACCACAATGAGAAGCCCACGTACCGCAAGGAAGAGTAGCCCCCGCTCACCACAACTAGAGAAAGTCCAAGCACAGCAACGAAGACCCAATGCAGCCAAAAATAAATAAATAAAATAAATTTTAAAATAAAATGAGAGAGCCTTTTATACCTACCAGGCTGGAAATATTTGGAATGACAATTTTCAGTGCTGGAGGTTAAGTGGGAAAACACACATTGTCTACACTGCTAAGCGTGTGGGGCTTGTGGTGTAGGAATTGAGAATGAGTCAAACTTTTGGGGGCAGCAGTTTGGTGAGATATATATCAAAATGTCACGTGCCATGCTCTGACCCAGAGCTTGCCCTTCCAGAATTTATCCTTATGTAATGAAAGATGTTTATCACAACATCATTTGTAATAGGAAGATATTGGAAGCTGCTTATATGTCCATCAATAAGGAATTGCTTAAATAAATTACATGTCCATAGACTATTAAAAATGATAATATAGACCTATAGTATTGACATAGTTATTGAATAAATAATAAAGATTGACTTAACCCTATCACTCAGAAGTAACTATTTTTATTTTCCCAGCCCTTTTTTGTGTGTGCACACACATTATTTTAAGAAATGGAATTATACCATATATATTACTTCATAACTAGCACTTTACTTAACCAGAGTGAATACTGTAATTTTTTCAAGCAGCATAAATTAGTATACTAAAAAAGCGACTTTTATTAATTTTTAATTTCACATAGTGCATTCACATCTAATAATGCAAACACTGTAGGTAAAGCTAAAATCTCTTTGCCTCTCTCTCTCCCCAGAAGTCATCGTGTTGGGTGTGCATCCTTTCAGATCTTTCCCCAAACTTTTCGGGCCATTTACATTCATATATATGTGCATGTACACATATGGAGTTATGAGTTTATATTTTTCAGTAGCTCGGTTTTATTATGACTTGGAACTCTGCCAGGAACCAGACAAATTTTAGTATTTTATTCGTTGTCTCATACTCTATTTCTTTTAAAAGTAAAGGAGGGGGGCTTCTCTGGTGGCGCAGTGGTTGAAAATCGGCCTGCCAATGCAGGGGACACGGGTTCGAGCCGTGGTCTGGGAAGATCCCACATGCCGCGGAGCAACTGGGCCCGTGAGCCACAACTACTGAGCCTGCGCGTCTGGAGCCTGTGCTCCGCAACAAGAGAGGCCGAGATAGTGAGAGGCCCGCGCACCACGATCAAGAGTGGCCCCCGCTCCCCACAACCAGGGAAAGCCCTTGCACAGACACGAAGACCAAACACAGCAAAAAAAATAAATTAATTAATTTTAAAAATTTTTAAATAAAAGTCAAGGAGGGGGAAAAAAGACAGACATATAAAACTTAAAAATAAAGCAATGATGAGGAAGGAAGGGAAGGAGGGAGGGACAGAAAAGGAAAACAAAAAAGGAATATCTTCCTTGTTAAAAAGGTTGTAAAGCTCCCTTGATTTCCACTAGGGGGAGACAGAGAAACACGGACGAGAAGTGTACCATTGCACGGTTATCGATGGGAGGTTCATCAAGTAGACAGCAGCCTTCCCGGGTATTCCATCACTCTCTACCAGCCCTCCTCCCACCACACCACCTTTTCACATGCGTCATCTCTTTCTCAAGGCTCGGGACTAGGAGTCTTCGGGGTGCGTTCACCTTGTTCACCCACATACACAAACTCTGGGGAGCCCACACCCACAGTCACACCCACTGACCCCGGGTAGCGCAGACGGAAGAGCCGTGGGACCGTCAGCAGATGCGCGAGCCAAGGTCCGCTCGTGGCGGGTTAGATGCCCAAAGGTGAGCGAATCTCAAGGATCCTGGCCCCAGCACTGGGTCTTGGTGTTTAACGCCCCCTCCTGGCGGGATTTATTAGCGCGGCCCGGTCACACCCGCGCGCGCTCCAGAGCTGGTGCAGCAGGTGCCGTCAGCCCCAAGAGCGACGGAGGTCACAGCGATCCTGGCGCCTCAAACACACCGGCTCGGAGAAATCCCTCCACTTCCCAAGATTCTCCAAAGGAGATGTGCAGGGACAGCAGAGACACCGAACTCCACCCCCCCAGGCATGGTGGGGCGTCGTCTCTCTTAGCCAGAGAGAACAGACATGTCAGCATGCGTTTATTTTCCACATTTCCCATGTGCCCAGCTCCGTGCTGAGTCTATGGGTGTGTGTCGGAGGCGGGGTGGGGTGGAGTGGGGAGTACAACGTAAGATCAGACTCTACCTCTGTCCTCTAGCGGCTTCTGGTCCTCAACAGCTTTTATATTGACTGTTTGTTCTCCTCCACTCCCTCCCTCACCCCCAGGCTAGAATATCTGCCCTTCTGAGAAGTGGAGCAGGTGGCTAGCTTCTCTGCCCTCTGATCCCAGGCCTGGCTGACCATAATCCCAGCATCCCCCAGTATGGGGACAGAGAGCGGTAGCAAGTCATCTGTGGGGTTTCCTGGAGGAGTGGGAAAAGCACTGCACAGGGAGCCTTCAGGTTGCTTCAGACCCCAGCTTGGCGGTTCCTTGCTGTGGGACCTCGCTTTGGTCTGGCCCCTACCTGGACCTCTGTCTCCACCTCCCTTAGAGATCTCATCAAGCTTTCACACTCCTAAGTCACCTCTCACCTAAATGATCATATCTGGAAGCAACCGTGGTTCATCCTTGGACTTGTCATTGCAGTCTGAGCTAGGCCAGGACTGGCCCATTGTCCCAGTGGGCTTATGTCCAGGGAGGGAAGTTGGGGGGGTGGTTTAACACAATCCAGGCCGTGATTAGACAGGCTCTCCTGTTATTGCCATAAATCTCTCCTGCCCCTGTGAGGGTGATTAGCACTCCCCGGCAGGGCACTCACTCTGGTTTCCCTGCAGTCCCTGGAAGGCTGTGCTCACCCCTCTCCTCCCAGGGAGAAGCCACTTGGGCAGGCCTGGCTCAAGGTGCCAGCCTCAGCCAGGCCTCAGAGAAACCCAGGTGGCTCCCAAGCCCCTCCTGACATTTACGAGGTGCTGCTGAAGCAGGGGATGCCCCAAACCCCAAAGGAATGTTAATTGGCTAAAATTGTTGCCCATGCATTCACTGGGATCCCAGTTATTATCGTTTTTTTTTTCTTTTGTGGTACGCGGGCCTCTCACTGCTGTGGCCTCTCCCGTTGCGGAGCACAGGCTCCGGACGCGCAGGCTCAGCGGCCATGGCTCACGGGCCCAGCCGCTCCACGGCATGTGGGATCTTCCCGGACCGGGGCACGAACCCGTGTCCCCTGCATCGGCAGGCGGGCTCTCAACCACTGCGCCACCAGGGAAGCCCTATCGTTTTGTTTTTGTCTTCCCCTAGAGGCACCGGGTTGGGCTGTGCATCTGGCTGGCTACTTCTCTGCTGCGCTGGAGCCAGAGATGGGAAGAGGCTGAGGACAGGGGCCGGAGGTGTGATGGGGAACAGAGCACCCTCAATTTCCCCCAGCTTCTTCCACTTGTTGGGGTCTCAACTCGGGGGGGGGGCGGTGAAGAGAAAGAAAGGTCTGGAAGGGGAATGAAGTGCAGATGTTGACAGTGCAGCTTTGGTGTCAGACCCACGAGGGTCCAAAGGCTGGCTCTGCCCTCCTTTGGCTGTGCGGCCCCGGGAAGGTGTAGTCTGTGTATGAGCCTCCATTACTGTGTCTGTTATAATATTGGTAACATTAAGCTTTCTGTGCCATCCTGAGGAATAAAGGAGAAGACGTGCCTACCCAGAACATAGCGGTTACAGTTATCACAGGAAAGTCTCTGGGGCAAGTTTGAACACATCTTACTGGGTGAGTCACAGCTGTGTAGACCCTTCAGAGGGTCTGCCTTAGAGGGTCCAGGTGGAGAAACTAGCTCAGACAGGGAAGGAGACCTCTGAGGTTCTCTCTGCAGCAGATATAAACCTGGGGGCCAGGCCTTTCTGGTCTGAGTCCAGCTCCATGTTTACCTGAGTCTGAGGGAGTCAGCCACCAGAACCTGGGGGGGGGGGTCGCACTGACAAAATGATACCCCTACCTTCTCCCAAGAGGGTGATCTAAGGGGGAGGCATGGAGAGGGTCTGGACTTGAATTTGCCAAAAAGATTCCTCATTTCAAACCCTCAACGGACTTCTGGATCACAGCCACTCTCTTGGGCCATCACAGATTGCCCCTTTGTTCCCCTCTCTCTCTTCCTTCCCCTTTTTCTCCTTCCTTCCTTTGTTCCCCTTCTTTCCTCCTTTCCTTTCCTTCCTTCCTTCCCCCTCCCTCCCTAGCTTACTCACTAATTGATTATTTCATCCACTTACTCAGTACATATTGGATGCCATGGTAGGCTGTTTCCTCCATAATTTCTTGGCCTGTAAAAAATTGTGTTGAACTTCTAGTTATAAAAATCTGACTAAATTTTTAAATTTCTCATATAATGAGATATCGAGAGCCAGGCAGTCTATGACTGGGATGGCCATATTCTATGATACCATCAAGAACCTAGACTCCTTCTACTCTGTAGTCTTTAGTGTGTGATTTTTATCCTTGAGGTCACCCCATGTTCCAAGTTGGCTGTTGAAGCTTCAGCCATCACATCTGAGTTCTAGAGTTCTATGTAAGGAGAAGGGTAAAAGACACCACTCTCACCCTAGTCAGTTGTCTTCAAAGAGACTTCCTGAAAGTCCCACCCAGTGACTTTGCTTAGACTTTAATGGTCTCTCTACCTGCAAAGGAGGTTGGGAAATTCAGTTTTTCAACTGGGCACATAGAAAATTGGAATTCTGTTATTCAGGAAAAAGAAGAACAGATAATGGAGGTAGGACACTTAACAGTTTGCTCCACCATTCCCGATGACCTTCACCTCCTATGGCCTCGGGAATGTCTTGTCTCCTATACCCTCCCTGGGAGTGGACAGGTTTCCCCATAGGCATAGCTGAAGCCTCCCCTTCTCTTCCATCTTCTTCCCCAAGTGTCTCCAGGTTGTGCTCTAGAGGGGGAAACCACAACTGTCAGACCCTGGTGGAACAGTTAAAAGACACTTAGAAATCATGAAATAAAAATCACTTTTATCTGCTCTGCAACAGTGTAAAAGCTGTTACATTTGCATCAAGAATGAAGAGCAGCAAAATAGGCCAAAATAAACAAGTGGGACTACATCAAACTAAAAAGCTTCTTCTGCACAGCAAAGGGAACCATCAACAAAATGAAAGACAAGCTATAGAAAATATTTGCTAATCATATATCCAATAATAGCCAAAATATATAGAGAACTCAAGCAACTCAATATCAACAAACAAAAACAAAAAAACCCAAATAATCTGATTTAAAAATGAGCAGAGGACCTAAATAGGCATTTTCCAAAGAAGATATACAGATGGCCAACAAACATATGACAAGATGCTCAACATCACTAATCATCAGGAAAATGCAAATCAAAGCCATGAGATATTACCTCACATGTGTCAGAATGGCTATCATCAAAAAGATAACAAAGAGCAAGTGTTGGCAAGGATGTGGAGAAAAGGGAACCCCTTGTACACTGTTAGTGTGAATGTCAATTGGTGCATCCACTATGGAAAACAGTACGGAGGTTGCTTAAAAAATTAAAAATAGAACTACCATACGATCCAGCAATTCCACTTCTGGGTATTTTTCTGAAGAAAACAAATCACTAATTTGAAAAGATACATGCATCTCTATGTTCACTGCAGCATTATTTACAATAGCCAAGATATGGAAGCAACCTAAGTGTCCAGTGATAGATGAATGGATAAAGATGTGGTGTATATATACAATGGAATATTAATCAGCCATTAGAAAGAATGAAATCTTGCCATTTACGATATAACATGGATGGACCTAGAGGGTATTATGCTAAGTGAAATAAGTCGGACAGAGAAAGACAAATACCATATGATTTCACTTACATGTCGAATATAAAAGACAAAATGAATGAACAAACGTAATAAAACAAAACTCCTAGATACAGAGAACAGACTGGTGGTTATTAGAGGGGAAGGAGGTTTGGGTGGTGGGTGAAACATGTGAGGGGGGTTGACTATATGGTGATGGATGGTAACTAGGTCTATTGTGGTGATCACCTTGTAGTGTATACAAAGATCCAATTATTATATTTTTCTCCTGAAACTAACATAATGTTATATACCAATTTTATCAATATGTCATTTTTTTTTAAAAAAGCAACAACAAAAAAAAAAGCAAAGAAAGACCATGCCTGCCATGTCACAGAGGTGTCTACCCTGCTGCACCCAGGCACCCGTGGCTCTGCTCCCATCTTTGCCTTGCTCCCCTAAGGCCTGGCAGCTCACTGGCACTGGCCTTACATTCCAGATGATACTTGCTAGCAATTCTGTGCATTAACCTGGGCTAATCAAAGTCCTTCCAAACACGAATCCTGTCAGTCCTCAGAATACTTCTGGGGGTGTAAACAGGAGTACGGTCATGTAATAGAGAAGAAACAGAAGCTCAGGAATCACAGGAGTAATAATAATAATAATAGGAGTAGCTATAATTTATTGAACACTTATTATGTATCCACCCAGTATATATTTATCAAGGGGCCCATTACATCAGGAACTGGGCTGGGTGCTGGGGACAGAATGGCAGATTAAACAGAGCACAACCACCTAGAGCTTAGGTCTGGGGGGGACAGGGGAAATAAGTGAATGATCAAATCAATGTGTCATTGCAAACTGGGCAAGTGCTGGGACAGGAGCAGAAATCAAGTGGGACCCCCTTTGGGAGGTCAGGGAAGTAGCACTGGACCACACCCAGAAAGAGCTGCCTCCGCATTTGATAGACAAGGAAATTGAGGCTCGGACAGGCAAAGGAAGTGGCTGAAGGTCACCCAGTTAGCAAGCAGAGGAGCCTGGACATCGCTTTTGTTCCGCAGTGGTTGGCACCTGCTCTGTGTCCTGTCTGTGGGACTCCAGAGGACCCCTCTATGCCTACGCTGAGTGTCACTTGGAAGGGGTTGCAGAGTCAGGATGGGCTCGGGCTCCTGACTCCTCACTCAGTGCTCTGTTTCTTATGATCTAGCCAGGAGCTCTCCAGAGGCAGTTTAGGGACCCCTGTGACCCACAAGGAGCCTCTGGGTGTCCGTGGAGAACTTCTCACACACCAGGTGCTTCTGACATGACTGCAAATTCTAGCCACTGTCATAAACAACTGCTTCGCAACGGGCCTCTAGTCTGAGTAATAACTTACTTAGGAAGTTTAATCAAAACCAGCCCTCATCTTGGGAATTCCCTGGTGGTGCAGTGGTTAGGACTTGGTGCTTCCACTGCAGGGGATATGGGTTCCATCTCCGGTTGGGGAACTAAGATCCCACAAGCTGCATAGTGAAGCCAAAAACCAAACCAAACCAAACCAAAAACAACAACAAAATACCCCCAGCCTTCATCTAATTAGATGTCTCATGAAAAGCAGCCCTGGCACAGATGTAGAGAACAAACATATGGACACCAAAGGGGGAAGCGGCGAGTGTGTGTGTGTGATGAATTGGGAGATTGGGATTGATATATATATATACTAATATGTACAAAATGGATAACTAATAAGAGCCTGCTATATAAAAAAATAAATAAAATAAAATTCAAAAAAGAGAAAAAAGCAGCCCTGGTTTCCCGCTAGTCCTGGGACCAGTTTTGTGTGTGTGTGAGAGTGGGTGGGGTGTCAGACTGTGTGGCTCCCAGATGGGAAATGTCCCCACCAGGAACCCTGGCTACCAGGATATGTGTGGCTGAGTAGCCCTTGTCCCTGGGATCCAGGAATCTCTGGGCTATAAGCTTACAAACAGCATTTAACTCACCCCAAGTCTGTGTCTTAGTGCCCACGCCAAGTGAGACCCAGGTTCCTGGACAAAGAGTAGAGGCCAGCTTTCTCTCGGGCAGGTCAAAGTTGATTCAACTTATTTCTTTGTTTTTAAGGCTTTTTAAAAAAATTGTGAACATTTCCAAACATACACAAAAGCAGAGAATGCAACTGACATCCCAGCTTCAAGAACCATCTATATTTTGCCACAATATTATTATTTTTTTAATTTTTAAATTTTATTTTTTTTTATACAGCAGGTTCTTATTAGTCATCCATTTTATACATATCAGTGTATACATGTCAATCCCAATCGCCCAATTCATCACACCACCATCTCCACCCCACCGCGGCTTTCTCCCCTTGGTGTCCATATGTTTGTTCTCTCCATCTGTGTCTCAATTTCTGTTCTGCAAACTGGTTCATCTGTACCATTTTTCTACGTTCCACATACATGCGTTAATATACGATATTTGTTTTTCTCTTTCTGACTTACTTCACTCTGTATGACAGTCTCTAGATCCATTCACGTCTCAACAAATGACCCAATTTTGTTCCTTTTTATGGCTGAGTAATAGTCCATTGTATATATGTACCACAACTTCTTTATCCATTCGTCTGTCGATGGGCATTTAGGTTGCCTCCATGACCTGGCTACTGTAAATAGTGCTACAATGAACATTGGGGTGCATGTGTCTTTTTGAATTATGGTTTTCTCTGGGTATATGCCCAGTAGTGGGATTGCTGGGTCATATGGTAATTCTATTTTTAGTTTTTTAAGGAACTTCCATACTGTTCTCCATAGTGGCTGTATCAATTTACATTCCCACCAACAGTGCAAGAGGGTTCCCTTTTCTCCACACCCTCTCCAGCATCTGTTGTTTGTAGATTTTTTGATGTGGCCATTCTGACTGGTGTGAGGTGATACCTCATTGTAGTTTTGATTTGCATTTCTCTAATAATTAGTGATGTTGAGCAGCTTTTCATGTGCTTCTTGGCCATCTGTATGTCTTCTTTGGAGAAATGTCTATTTAGGTCTGCTGCCCATTTTTGGATTGGGTTGTTGGTTTCTTAAATATTGAGCTGCATGAGCTGTTTATGTATTTTGGAGATTAATCCTTTGTCCGTTGATTTGTTTGCAAATATTTCCTCCCATTCTGAGGGTTATCTTTTTGTCTTGTTTATGGTTTCCTTTGCTGTGCAAAAGCTTTGAAGTTTCATTAGGTCCCATTTGTTTATTTTTGTTTTTATTTCCATTTCTCTAGGAGGTGGATCAAAAAAGATCTTGCTGTGATTTATGTCAAAGAGTGTTCTTCCTATGATTTCCTCTAAGAGTTTTATAGTGTCTGGTCGTAAATTTAGGTCTCCAATCCATTTTGAGTTTATTTTTGTGTATGGTGTTAGGGAGTGTTCTAATTTCATTCTTTTACATGTAGCTGTCCAGTTTTCCCAGCACCACTTATGAAGAGACTGTCTTTTCTCCCTTGTATATCCTTGCCTCATTTGTCATAGATTAGTTGACCATAGGTGTGTGGGTTTATCTGTGGGCTTTCTATCTTGTTCCATTGATCTATGTTTCTCTTTTTGTGCCAGTACCATATTGTCTTCATTACTGTAGCTTTGTAGTATAGTCTGAAGTCAGGGAGTCTGATTCCTCCAGTTCAGTTTTTTTCCCTCAAGATTGCTTTGGCTATTCGGGGTCTTTTGTGTCTCCACACAAATTTTAAGATTTTTTGTTCTAGTTCTGTAAAAAATGCCATTGGTAATTTGATAGGGATTGCATTGAATCTGTAGATTGCTTTGGGTAGTACAGTCATTTTCACAATATTGATTCTTCCAATCCAAGAACATGGTATATCTCTCCATCTGTTGGTATCATCTTTAATTTCTTTCATCAGTGTCTTATAGTTTTCTGCATTACAGGTCTTTTGTCTCCCTAGGTAGGTTTATTCCTAGGTATTTTATTCTTTTTGTTGCAATGGTAAATGGGAGTTCTCCTTAATTTCTCTTTCAGATTTTTCATCATTCGTGTATAGGAATGCAAGAGATTTCTGTGCATTAATTTTGTATCCTGCAACTTTACCAAATTCATTGATTAGCTCTAGTAGTTTTCTGGTGGCATCGTTAGGATTCTCTATGTATAGTATCATGTCATCTGCAAACAGTGACAGTTTTACTTCTTCTTTTCCAATTTGTATTTGTTTTATTTCTTTTTCTTCTCTGACTGCCATGGCTAGGACTTCCAAAACTATGTTGAATAATAGTAGTGAGAGTGGACATCCTTGTCTTGTTCCTGATCTTAGAGGAAATGCTTTCAGTTTTTCACCATTGAGAATGATGTTTGCTGTGGGTTTGTCGTATATGGCCTTTATTATGTTGAGGTAGATTCCCTCTCTGCCCACTTTCTGGAGAGTCTTTATCATAAATGGGTGTTGAATTTTGTCAAAAGCTTTTTCCGCATCTATTGAGATGATCATATGGTTTTTATTCTTCAATTTGTTAATATGCTGTATCACATTGATCGATTTGCTTATATTGAAGAATCTTTGCATCCCTGGGATAAATCCCACTTGATCATGCTGTATGATCCTTTTAATGTGTTGTTGGATTCTGTTTGCTAGTATTTTGTTGAGGATTTTTGCATCTAAATTCATCAGTGATATTGTCTGTAATTTTCTTTTTTTGTAGTATCTTTGTCTGGTTTTGGTATCAGGGTGATGGTGGCCTCATAGAATGAGTTTGGGAGTGTTCCTTCCTCTGCAACTTTTGGGAAGAGTTTGAGAAGGATGGGTGTTAGCTCTTCTCTAAATGTTTGATAGAACTCACCTGTGAAGCCATCTGGTCCTGGACTTTTGTTTGCTGGAAGAATTTTAAGCACAGTTTCAATTTCACTACTTGTTATTGGTCTGTTCATATTTTCTATTTCTTCCTGGTTCAGTCTTAGAAGGTTATACCTTTCTAAGAATTTGTCCATTTCTTCCAGGTTGTCCATGTTATTGGCATAGAATTGCTTGTAGTAGTCTCTTAGGATGCTTTGTATTTCTGCAGTGCCTGTTGTAACTTCTCCTTCTTCATTGTAAATGTATTGATTTGAGTCCTCTCCCTCTTTTTCTTGATGAGTCTGGCTAATGGTTTATCAATTTTGTTTATCTTCTAAAAGAACCAGCTTTTAGTTTCATTGATCTTTGCTATTGTTTTCTTTGTTTCTATTTCATTTATTTCTGGTCTGATCTTTATGATTTCTTTCCTTCTGCTAACTTTGGGTTTTGTTTGTTCTTCTTTCTCTAGTTCCTTTAGGTGTAAGGTTAGATTGTTTATTTGAGATATTTCTTGTTTCTTGAGGTAGGCTTGTATAGCTATAAACTTCCCTCTTAGAACTGCTTTTGCTGCATCCCATAGGTTTTAGATCATCGTGTTTTCATTGTCATTTGTCTCTAGGTATTTTTTTATTTCCTCTTTGATTTCTTCAGTGATCTCTTGGTTATTTAGTAACCTATTGTTTAGCCTCCATGTGTTTGTGTTTTTTACGTTTTTTTTCCCCTGTAATTCATTTCTAATCTCATAGCATTGTGGTCACAAAAGATGCTTGATATGATTCCAATTTTCTTAAATTTACTGAGGCTTGATTTCTGACCCAAGATGTGATCTATCCCAGAGAATGTTCCATGCACACTTGAGAAGAAAGTGTAATCTGCTGTTTTTGGATGGAATGTCCTATAAATATTAATTAAATCTATCTGGTCTACTGTGTCATTTAGAGCTTCTGCTTCCTTATTTATTTTCACTTCGGATGATCTGTTCATTGGTGTAAGTGAGGTGTTAAAGTCCCCCACTCTTATTGTGTTACTGGTGATTTCCTCTTTTATAGCTGTTAGCAGTTGCCTTATGTATTGATGTGCTCCTATGTTGGGTGTATATATATATTTATAATTGTTATATCTTCTTCTTGGATTGATCCCTTGATCATTATGTAGTGTCGTTCCTTGTCTCTTGTAACATTCTTTATTTTAAAGTCTACTTTATCTGATATGAGTATTGTTACTCCAGCTTTCTTCTATTTCCATTTGCATGGAATATCTTTTTCCTTCCCCTCACTTTCAGTCTGTATGTGTCCCTAGGTCTGAAGTGGGTCTTTTGTAGACAGCATATATATGGGTCTTGTTTTTGTATCCATTCAGCAAGCCTGTGTCTTTTGGTTGGAACATTTAATCCATTCACGCTGAAGGTAATTATGAATATGTATGTTCCTATGACCATTTTCTTAATTGTTTTTGGTTTGTTTTTGTAGGTCCTTTTCTTCTCTTGTCTTTCCCACTTAGAGAAGTTCCTTTAGCATTTGCTGTAGAGCTGGCTTGGTGGTGCTGAATTCTCTTAGCTTTTGCTTGTCTGTAAAGCTTTTGATTTCTCCATCGAATCTGAATGAGATCCTTGCCAGGTAGAGTAATCTTGGTTGTAGGTTCTTCCCTTTCATCACTTTAAGTATGTCATGCCACTCCCTTCTGGCTTGTAGAGTTTCTGCTGAGAAATCAGCTAACCTTATGGGAGTTCCCTTGAATGTTATTTGTTGTTTTTCCCTTGCTGCTTTCAATAATTCTTCTTGTCTTTAATTTTTGCCAATTTGATTACTATGTGTTGGTGTGTTTCTCCTTGGGTTTATCCTGTATGGGACTCTCTGTGCTTCCTGGACTTGGGTGGCTATTTCCTTTCCCATGTTAGGGAAGTTTTTGACTATAGTCTCTTCAAATATTTTTTCGGGTCCTTTCTCTCTCTCTTCTCCTTCTGGGACCCCTATAATGCGAATGTTGGTGCATTTAATGTTGCCCCAGAGGTCTCTTAGGCTGTCTTCATTTCTTTTCATTCTTTTTTCTTTATTCTGTTCCACAGCAGTGAATTCCACCATTCTGTCTTCTGGGTCACTTATCCGTTCTGCCTCAGTAAGTCTGCTATTGATTCCTTCTAGTGTAGTTTTTTTTTTTTTTTTCCATTTCAGTTATTGTATTGTTCATCTCAGTTTGCTTGTTCTTTTTTTTTTTTTTTTTTTTTTGCGGTATGCGGGCCTCTCACTGTTGTGGCCTCTCCCGTTGCGGAGCACAGGCTCCGGACGCGCAGGCCTGGCGGCCATGGCTCACGGGCTTAGTTGCTCCGCGGCATGTGGGATCTTCCCGGACCAGGGCACGAACCCGTGTCTCCTGCATCGGCAGGCGGATTCTCAACCACTGCGCCACCAGGGAAGCCCAGTTTGCTTGTTCTTTAATTCTTCTAGATCTTTGTTAAACATTTCTTGCATCTTCTCGATCTTTGCCTCCATTCTTTTTCCGAGGTCCTGGATCATCTTCACTATCATTATTCTGAATTTTTTTCTGGAAGGTTGCCTATCTCCACCTCACTTAGTTGTTTTTCTGGGGTTTTATCTTGCTCCTTCATCTGATACATAGCCCTCTGCCTTTTCATCTTGTCTATATTTCTGTGAATGTGGTTTTTGTTCCACAGGCTGCAGGATTGTAGTTCTTCTTGCTTCTGCTGTCTGCCCTCTGGTGCCACACTATTTTTATCTACCCTTTTCTACCTTTACTTTTTTCTTTTTTGGAGTATAATAAAGCAAATCTCAGGTATCATGTCTTTCATCATATTTATTTATTTCTCTGAAGTCTTTTAAAAAATCTTTTAAAATATATCACAGTTTCCCCTCCCATTTTTGTGACACTGACTTGAATTTAACTCATTTCAAAAAATATTTACTGAGTGCCTGAATAATAAAGATCATAGGAGGGACTTCCTTGGTGGTCCAGTGGATTAGACTCTGTGCTTCTACTGCAGGGGGTGTGGGTTCAATCCCTGGTCAGGGAACTAAGATCCCACATGCCACACAGCCAAAATAAATAAATAAATTAATTAATTAAAGATCAGAGGATAAATAAATGAAATAGGGACTAAGAAAACAATAGAAAAGATCAGTGAAACTAAGAGTTAGTTCTTTGAAAAGATAAACAAAATTGATGAACCTTAAGCCAGACTCATTAAGAAAAAAGAAAGAGGGCCCAAATAAGTAAAATCAGAAATGAAAAAGAAGTCACAACTGACACCACAGAAATACAAAGGACCATAAGAGATCACTAGAACAATTATATGCCAACAAAATGGACAACCTAGAAGAAATGGGCAAATTCCAAGAAATTTACAATCTCCCAAGCCTGAATCCAAAAAGAGAAAATACGAACAGACCTACTACCAGTAATGAAATTAAATTAGTAATAAAAAAAAATCCCAACAAACAAAAGTCCAGAACAAGACAGGTGAATTCTAGCAAACATTTAAAGAAGAGTTAACACCTATCCTTCTCAGACTATTCCAAAATATGGAAGAGAAACAAATGCTTCCGAACTCATTCCATGAGGTGTGTATAAACCTGATACCAATACCAGACAAAGACACCATACACACACAAAAAGAATTACAGGCCAATATAAATATATCCCTCATGAACACAGATGCAAAAATCCTCCACAAAATATAAGCAAACTGAATTCAACAATACATTTTTTTATTTTTTTAAATTTTTGGCTGCATTGGTTCTTTGTTGCTGTGCATGGGCTGTCTCTAGTTTCAGCGAGTGGGGGCTACTCTTTGTTGTGGTATGTGGGCTTCTCATTGTGGTGGCTTCCCTTGTTGTGGAGCATGGGCTCTAGGTGCCCGGGCTTCAGTAGTTGTGGCGCATGGGCTCAGTAGTTGTGGCTCACAGGCTCTAGAGCGCAGGCTCAGTAGTTGTGGAGCACAGGCTTTGTTGCTCCACGGCATGTGGGATCTTTTGGGACCAGGGCTCAAACCTGTGTCCCTTGCATTGGCAGGTGGATTCTTAAGCACTGCGCCACCAAGGAAGTCCCTCAACAATACATTAAAAGGATCACACACCATAATCAAGTGGGATTTAATTGCAGGGATGCAAGGATGTTTCAAGATCTGCAAATCAATCAATGTAATAACCACATTAACAGACTGAAGAATAAAAACCATATGATCATCTCAAGAGATGCAGAAAAAGCTTTTGACAAAATTCAACATCCATTTATGATAAAAAGCCTCAACAAAGTGGATATAGAGGAAACATACCTCAACATAATAAAGGCCATATGTGACAAACGCACAGCTAACATCATACTCAATGGTGAAAAACTGAAATCATTTTCTCTAAGATCAGGAACAAGACAAGAATGCCCAGTCTTGCCACTTTAATTCAATATAGTACTGGAAGTCCTAGCCACAGCAATCAAACAAGAAAAAGAAATAATACAAATCCAATTTGGTAAGAAAGAAGTAAAACTGTCATTGTTTGCAGACGACGATACTATATACAGAAAATCCTAAAGACACCTCCAAAAAACTATTAGAACTCATCAATGAATTCAGTAAAGTTGTAGGATACAATACTAAAAACAGAAATCTGCTGTGTTTCTCTACACTAACAATCAGAACTATCAGAAAGAGAAATTAAGAAAACAATTCCATCTACAATTGCAACAAAAAGAATAAAATACCTAGGAATAAATCTAACCATGGAGATGAAAGACCTATAGTGAGAAAACTATAAGACATTGATAAAAAAACTAAAGACGACACACACAAATGGAAAGATATACAGTGCTCATGGATGAGAAGAATTAATATTTCTAAAATGACCGTACTACCAAAGGCAATTTACAGATTCAGTGCAATTCTTATCGAAATACCAATGGCATTTTTCACAGAAGTAGAACAAATAATTCTAAAATTTGTATGGAAACATGAAAGACCCTGAATAGCCAAAACAATCTTGAGAAAGAAGAACAAAGCTGGAGGTAGGAGGTATCATGCTCCCTGATTTCAAAATATACTACTACAAATATACTACAAAGCTACAGTAATCAGAAAGTATGGTACTGGCACAAACAAAAAAACCCCCACATAGATCAATGGAACAGAAGAGAGTGCCCAGAAATAAACCCACATTTATTTGGTCAAGTAATCTACAACAAAGGAGGCAAGAACATACAATGAGGAACAGTCTCTTCAATAAGTGGTACTAGGAAAACTGGATACCTACACGCAAAAGAATCAAACTGGATTATTTTCTTACACCACATACAAAAATAAACTCAAAGTTTATTAGATTAAAGACCTAAATGTAAGACCTAAAACCATAAAACTCCTAGAAGAAAAGATAGGCAGTACGCTCTGTGACATTGGCCTTAACAATATTTTTTTGTATATGTCTCCTCAGGCAAGGGAAACAAAAGCAAAAATAAACAAATGGGACTACATCAAACTAAAAAGCTTTAGTACAGCGAAGGAGGGCTGCCTACTGAATGGGAGAAGATATTTGCAAATGATATATCTGATAAGAGATTAATATCCAAAACATACAAAGAACTCATACAATTCAACATCAAAGAAACCCAAACAACTCGATTAATAACGGGCAGAGGAGCTGAACAGACATTTTCCCAAAGAAGACATACGGATGGTCAACAACCACATGAAAAGATGCCCAACATCACTAATCATCAGGGAAATGCAAATCAAAACCACAATGAAATATCACCTCACACCTTTCATAATGGCTATTATCAAAAACAACAAATAATGAGTGTTCCCAAGGATGTGTAGAAAAGGTTCCCTTTGTACACTGCTAGTGAGAATGTCAACTGGTGCAGCCACTATGGAAAACAGTATGGAGGTTCCTCAAAAAATTAAAAATAGAACTACCATGCGATACAGCAATTCCACCTCTGGATATTTTTCAAAAATAAAAACTAATTCAAAAAGATATGTGCACCCTTATGTTCACTGCAGCATTATTTATAATAGCCAAGAAATGGAAGCAACTTGTGTCCATCAGTAGATGAATGGATAAAGACGATGTGGTATATATATACAATGACTACTCAGCCATAAAAAAGTATGAAATTTCACCATTTGCAGTAAAATGGATGGACCTTGAGGACATTATGGTAAGTGAAATAAATCAGACAAACACTGTATGATATCACTTATATGTGGAATCTAAAAAATAAAACAAATGAACAAACAGAACAAAACAGAATAGACTCATAGACACAGAGCACAAACAGGTAGCTAACAGAGGAGAGGGCAGGTAGGGGATGAGTGAAATATGCGAGAAAGATTAAGAGGTACAAACTTCCAGTTACAAAATAAATGAGTCACTGGAATGTAATGTACAGCATGGGGAATATAGTCAATTACATTAAATATTTGTGTATGGTGACAACTGGTTACTAGAGATATTTTTTGAAAAAAGAAAAAATATATCACAATTGCCCTCCCACCATTTGTTATGACACTGACTTGAATTCATCTCATTTCGACAAATATTAATTGAGTGCCTGAGTGCTCTATGACAGGCACTGTGCTAAATACTTTGCTATTATTAACAATAATACCAGCTATCCTTGCTTTGGTCCTTACTATGTGCCAGGCTCTGTGTTAGCATATATATTTTTTGTATCAAAATCCCCTGAGAGAGATATTATTCCCTCCCCCTCCCGCCCCCCACCGAGTCATAGACACCAGAGGGGCAAGAAACTCGCCCCCAAGGCATACAGCTAGCAAGCAGCAGAACTGGGTTTTAAACCAAGCACTGTTGGCTCTAGAGTTATCCTTTTCCCTGCTTCCCATGCTGACTTTAGAGGCAGAGGAAGATTGCATCCTCAGTGGGAAGGAATTTGGGGGGATGATTTATGGAGAAGGGCTCCCCCAAGGCCAGGGTGAAAGCTCAATGAAAGACTGTACCTTTATTGTGATTAGCTAGAATAAATTCTGCTTCCCAAGATCATGTGAAATGGGGCTTAAACAAGGGAGAAAGAGATGGGAAAGGTGAAACACTGACCTCGTTTTATTCTTAAGTGACCACCTATACATGTATGTGTCTCTTTGTTTTATTCAGGGTCACATGAGAGCTGGGAGATGAATAGTAGGTCAGAATACGGTCCTTTACAACAAAATTTACTCTGTGGATTAGCCATATTATTTGAGTCGTAAAGGACAGAAACTCACCTCTGATGAACTTAAGCAAAAATTATTTACTGGCTCAGTTAACAGAAAAGTTGACAGGTATAGTTTCAGGCACAGCTGGATCCAGAGGCCAAACAAATTGAGCATCACCAATACACCAGGCACCAAGGCAAGCTCTTTACACAAGCTCTTTCTGATACTCATAACATCCTTCCAAGTAAGCATCATCATTTCCTATTCGATGGTTGAAGAAGCTGAGGCTCAGGAAGGTTACGTGACTTTCCCAAGGTTGATGCAACTAGAAAGTGGCAGAACCAAGACTTGAACCCATTTCTGCCTTGAATTTGCCTGATTTCGAGGCTGGATGGACCTCTTGCCACTGGGCAAATATTGGCTCCCTGACTGATGTAAGTCCCTGTGACTGTACTAGAGGCACCACAAAAGTCCATGGCAAGGTTCGCTTAACAGATCTACATGTTGACCCCAAGGAGCTTCCTCCTAATCCAGTTTCCTTGCCCTCCAGGCTATGGAAAGCACAGGCATCCTCACTCCATTTCCTAACCTCTGCTCACCATGGCAATTTTCATTGTTCTTTAGGGGCATTACGTTCTGGGGGAAGCAAAGCAAAGCACCAGTTTGCCATGCTCATCTGGTGATTCACCTAACAATCATTAATTGAGCACCTACTGTATACCAGGCACCTGTGCTAAGTGCTCTCTATGTTGTAACTCAGATCAGCCCCATGAGGGCTGATCATTGCCCCCATCTTACAGAAGAGACAGAGAAGCTGGGAAGTGGCCCAAGGCTGCACGGCTGGTAAATGGCAGAAATGCAATTCGAACCCAGGCAGTCTGAATCCAGAGTCTGTGCATTCTTTTCAAAGAGCTGACAATCTAGTGAGAAAGATGGAGACATGAAAAACAAGTGTGAAGGGGAAACTTCATCAACAGAGGGATGGTGAAGCCAGCTGGGGTCTGGGCATGCTCTGCTATGCTGTGCAGTAGATAAACAGAACATGGTGGGTATTGTCACAGATGGATTTTCTAGGCACGCTATCAGTGAAAAATCAAGCTGCAGAACAACATGCACAGTATGATACCACTTACGTAAAATGAAATACTCTAGTTGAGTATGTTTGTAAATGTACTGAAACAAATCTGGGGAAAAACACATCAAACAGTGGGGCTGGTTGTTAACAGGATTTAAGGCTCACCTGCAATTATTTTCAGTTTTTACAAGAAAAATGCATTCATTATTTTATTTTATTTATTTATTTATTTTTGGCTGCACCAGGAGGCTTGTGGGATCTTAGTTCTCTGACCAGGAATTGAACCCGGGCCCTGGCAGTTAGAATTTGGAGTCCTAACCACTGGACCGCTAGGGAATTCCCACATTCTTTATTTTATTATTTAAAAAAAATTTCTATTCAGATTCTCTGCCCATCTTTTTTTAAAAAATATTTATTTATTTATTTGGCTGCATCAGGTCTTAGTTGCAGCACATGGGATCTTCACTGCAGCATGTGGGCTTCTCTCTAGTTGTGGTGTGCAGGCTCCAGAGCATGCAGGCTCAGTAGGTGCGGTGCGTGGGCTCTCTGGTAGTGGCGTGTGGGCTCCAGAGCACATGGGCTCAGTAGTTGCGGCACACAGGCTCTCTAGTCGTGGCACATGGGCTCTAGAGCGCGTGAGCTCAGTAGTTGCGGCGCGTGGGCTTTGTTACCCCATGTCATGTGGGATCGTAGTTCCTCGATGAGGGATCGAATCCAAGTCCCCTGCATTGGAAGGTAGATTCTTAACCACTGGACCACCAGGGAAGTCCCCCACGTTAACAGTTTTAAAAGGACAAAAGACAACCTTCAGAATGGGAGAAAATATTTGCAAGTGATGCAACCAACATAGAATTAATTTCCAAAATATACAAACAGCTCATACAGTTCAATATCAAAACAACAAACAACCCAATAAAAACTGGGCAGAAGATCTAAATAGACGTTTCTCCAAAGAAGACATACAGATGACCACAAGTCCCATGAAAAGACGCTCAACATCGTTAATTATTAGAGAAATGCAAATCAAAAGTACAATGAGGTATCACCTCACACTGGTCAGAATGGCCATCATCAAAAAGTCTACAAATAATAAATGCTGGAGAGGGTGTGGAGAAAAAGAAACCCTCTGACATTGTTGGTGGGGATGTAAATTGATAAGCCACTATAGAGAACAGTGTGGAGGTTCCTTAAAAAACTAAAAACAGAGCTACCATATGATCCTGTCATCCCACTTCTGGGCATACTTTCAGATAAAACCATATTTCAAAAAGATACAGGAACTTCCCTGGTGGCGCAGTGGTTCAGAATCTGCCTGCCAATGCAGGGGACACGGGTTTGATCCCTGGTCTGGGAAGATCCCACATGCCGTGGCGCAACTAAGCCTGTGCGCCACAACTACTGAGCCTGAGCTCTAGAGCCTGAGAGCCACAACTACTGAGCCTGCGTGCTACAACTACTGAAGCCCGCGTGCCTAGAGCCCGTGCTCCGCAACAAGAGAAGCCACCACAAAGAGAAGCCTGCTCACTGCAATGAAGAGTAACCCCCGCTTGCCACAACTAGAGAAAGCCCACACACAGCAACAAAGACCCAACACAGTAAAAAAAAATTAAAAATAAAAATAAGTAAGTAGGGCTTCCCTGGTGGCGCAGTGGTTGGGAGTCCGCCTGCCGATGCAGGGGACGCGGGTTCGTGCCCCGGTCTGGGAGGATCCCGCGTGCCGCGGAGCGGCTGGGCCCGTGAGCCATGGCCGCTGGGCCTGTGCGTCCGGAGCCTGTGCTCCGCGGCGGGAGAGACCACAGCAGTGAGAGGCCCGCCTACCGCAAAAAAACCAAAAACAAACAAACAAACAAACAAACAAACAAAATAAGTAAGTAAATAAATAAATAAACAATAGAAAAGATACATGCACCCCAATGTTCATAGCAGCACTATTTACAATAGGCAAGACATGGAAGCAAACTAAATGTCCATCAACAGATGAGTGGATAAAGAAGATGTGGTGCATATATACAATGGAATACTACTCAATCATAAAAAGAACGAAATAATGTCATTTGCAGCAACATGGATGGAGCTAGAGATTATCATACTAAGTGAAGTAAGTCAAACAGAGAAAAACAAATATTGTATATCACTTATAAGTGGAATCTAAAGAAAGATACAAATGAACTTATTTACAAAACAGAAACAGACTCATAGACATAGAGAACAAACTTATGGTTACCAAAGGGGAAAAGGTGGGGGGAAGGGATAAATTAGGAGTTTGGGATTAACATATACACACTATTATATATGAAATAGATAAACAACAAGGACCTACTGTATAGCACAGGGAGCTATACTCAATATTTTGTAATAACCTATGTGGGAAAATAATCTGAAAAAGAATCTTTATCTATATAACTGAATCACTTTGCTCTATACCTGAAACTAACACATCATAAATCAACCATACTTCAATAAAAAATTAATTAATTAAAATAATTTTAAAGGACAATCGACATAATATGTTATATATACTAAGAGAGAGGGGGAAACTCAAAATGCTATGGGTACCCAATCCAGTTAGGAGGAGGTGGTAATCTGGGAAGGCTTTCTGGAGAAAGGGACTCTGTTCTGGGGTTTGAAAAATGAGTAGGTCTTAACCAGTTAGAAGCCTGGATGAAAAGTGTTCCAAGCAGTGGGAACAGCATGTGCAAAGGCCCAGAAGGGATATTAGACACAGTGTCAGACAGGACCAGACTAGCCCTTCTTAAAGTATACTGCTGAGGGTTAAACTGCAGATTTCCAGGCCTCACTACAGACTCTATGGAGGCAGGTCTGGGAATCAGCATTTTGACAGAAGCTTCAGATACACTTTTTTTCAATATTCAAAAATCAATTGTGTTTCTATACATCGGCAATGAGAAAGATGAAAAGGAAATTAAGAAAACAATTCTACTTACAAAAGCACCATAAAGAATAAAATGCTCCGGAGTAACTTTAACAATAGTGCAAGACATTGCTGAAAGAAATTGAATACCCAAGCAGAAAAACATCCTATGTTCATGGATAATATTCCACCAAACTGATCCACAAATTCAGTGCAATACCTACAAACCACAGCTGGTTTCTTTTCAGACAAGGTAATCCTAAAATTCATATGGAAGCTCGAGGGACCCAGAATAGCCAAAACAAGCTTGAAAAGTATTAAGCTGGAGGACTCATGCTTGCGGATTTAAAAATTTACTACAAAGCTATAGTAAAAGCAGGGTGGTACTGGCACCAAGAGGCATTTCTCCAGAAAAGATATGCAAATAACCAATAAACACATGAAAAGATGCTCAACATCATTTAAGAAATACAAATCAAAACCACCATGAGAGACAGGCTCACACACAGTAGGATTACTTTAATCAAAAACAATTATTGGGCTTTCCTGGTGGCGCAGTGGTTGAGGGTCCACCTGCCGATGCAGGGGACACGAGTTCGTGCCCCGGGCCGGGAGGAACCCGCGTGCCGCAGAGCGGCTGGGCCTGTGAGCCGTGGCCGCTGGGCCTGTGTGTCCGGAGCCTGTGCTCTGCAATGGGAGAGGCCACAGCAGTGAGAGGCCCGTGTACCAAAAAAAAAAAAAACCCCAAAAAACCAAAAACCAAAAAACAATTATTGGAGAGGATATGGAGAAACTGGAATCCTCTTACACTGCTGGTGGGAATGTAAGATGGAGCAGCCCCTGTGGCAAACAGGTGGGCAGCTCCTCAAAAAATTAAACACAGAATTACCATATGATACAGCAATTCCATTTTTTGGGTAGATACACAAAAAATGGAAAGCAGGGATTCAGACATATTTGTACATCTATGTTCACAGTTGCACTACTCACAATAGCCAAAAGGTGGAAGCAACTCAAATATCCATCAAGGGATGAATGGATAAAGATTATGTGGTATAGCCATACAATGGAAGAGTATTCAGCAAAAAAAAAAAAAAAAAAAGAAGAAGAAGAAGAAGAAGAAATTTAGTACTGCTCCACACTACAACATGGATGAACCTTGAAAACACAATAAACGAAAGAAGCCAGACACAAAAGATCATTTATCTGTATAGTTCCATTTATATGAAATGTTTGAAACAGGTAAATCCATAAAGATGGGAAGTAGATTAGTGGTTGCTAAGGGATGGGAGGTATTGGGGGAAATGGGTATGAGACTGCTGAGATGATAAAAATATTCTAGAAAAAGGTAGTGGTGATAGTTACACAACTCTCTGAATATACTAAAGCCCACTGAATTGTACACTTTAAAAGGGTATGTGGGGGCTTCCCTGGTGGCGCAGTGGTTGGGAGTCCGCCTGCCGATACAGGGGCCACGGGTTCGTGCCCTGGTCTGGGAGGATCCCGCATGCCGCGGAGCGGCTGGGCCTGTGAGTCTTGGCCGCTGAGCCTGCGCGTCCGGAGCCTGCGCTCCGCAATGGGAGAGGACACAACAGTGAGAGGCCCACATACCGCCAAAAAAAAAAAAGGGTATGTGAATTATATCTCAATACAGCTGTAGTTTCCTTCCTTCCTTTCTTTCTTCCTCCCGCCCTCCCTCTCTCCTTCTTTCTTTTTTAAATACCTGTGAGCCATCAGGAGAAAAGGGTCTGGAATTAAAGGCTAGAATAGAGATTTGAGGGTTCTTAATTTGGAGGTCAGAGGCTCCAGGGAGCCCTGTCCAGCCCTGATATTTTGTCTCAATAGCATCCTAAGAATAATCATAGTAAAGACTCTTTACTAACTGTAACTCTTATTTTTTGAGCATTTTACAAGCGCCAGGCATGGTGGTACCGGGCTTTAATACATTATCTCTTCTCATTCTCACTTATTCCAGGGGGAAGTAAGTACTATTATTAGTCACATTTCGCAGAGAAAGTCACTGAGGCCAAGAAAGGTCAAGTCACTGTCCAAGTGGTCAAGTCTACTTGACACCCACCCGGTCAGAGCTGAGCTAGGACTCGGACACTGGCGGTCTAAGTTGCGGCGGTGGCGTGTGTGCTCGCTAGGTTCTTTGTCCCATTTGAATTACGGTGATTAGCTTGAGAGCTAAGGCTTTGGGGTGAGCAGCGGGTGCGGAAACACTTACGCTCCAGTGAGAAGGAAGGCAGCGCTGGGTGAGGGGCTGGGATTCGCTGGGGGAAATTTAACACCTGCGTGTAGGTAAAATCCTTGCACCGGCTTGTCAGTCGTTGGGGGCGCCTCCCAACTCCTTCCTGCGGCAGCCTCAGAAGGACCCGGGTACCGCAGGAGGACGGAAGCGGGAAGGCTGGGACGGAAACCAGATGCTCTCGCCGCGCGCAAGTGGCGTGCGCACGCGTGCACCAGGGCGTGTGTATGTGTGCGCGCGCGCGCGTGTGTGTGTGTACCCTCGACCGTTCGCGAGTTCGCCTACTTCCGTGAGCGCGCGTGGGGCGTTAGCGGGAGTGGGGAGAGTAAATCATCGACACGGTGTGCGTGCGGGTGGAGGATGTGATTGGCATCGGGCGTGCCTGTCTGTGTCTTGAGTGTAGTTCTATTTTTTAACTCTGCAAGTGGTCGTGGAGAGCTCGCTCTGTGCCAGTCCCGTGCGGGGTGCCCGGGATACAGGGTGAGAAGGCAGTTGAGGACCTTGTCCTCCCTGCAGGAGCTGACACTGAGGGGAGGCGGAGTGTTGAGGGGAGAAATGGGAAACAAATCAAGGCAGGAAGAAACATTAACTTCCTGGGTGCGGGTGTCTGGGTCTGGGAGATTGTGTGTGAGCGCGTGTGTATATGTGTGCGCGCACCTGTGATAGGTGAAACGGTGGTTCTGGAGCATCCACTGTCCAGGGTTCTGTCTGCACCACGGAGTCGGAACCAGCAGCTGTGGATCTTGCCTTGGGGAGGGGAGAGGCCGAGCCTTGAACCCGTCTTAAACCCCAGAGGTCTGGGCCCTGTGTCCAGCGGCCACTCGCCTTGCAAGTGCTCCTCCACGGCGGACTGGATGTGACCATCGTTCTACGCAGCACCCCCATGTCCGCCTTAGGGATCTGCCTTCTGAGCTCAGGCTGAGCCAGATCCCCAAGACTCTCTGAAGCCCTCTGACTAAGCTAACATGGGGGCCGAGGAACACCACCATCCCCATTTAACCTGTGAGGGCTGTGAGGCGCACAGAGGGTCGGGGCCTGTCTGCATCACGTGGGGAGTCAGGGCGGATCTGTGGCTTGC